>NC_142603.1:32528497-32831162 GCF_041222555.1 Hakea prostrata
AGAATGAATCGTAAACGAAACGGAATAATAGATATAATCGAGTGTCAACGAGATAAGTAAAGTGAAGCAAAAATCCCACTTTACATCCAGCGGAAAAGTAGCTCGAAAGAATAAACTAGATAAAAGCTAATCCCGGTAGCAAGTACATTGGGTAACTAAATTATTCTCCACTTTGTAGACGACATCCTTGTAGGTGTAGATCTCATAAATAGCACAAGGACGCTTCCACTCAATGGTCGGACTAAGCATCGTACGGAGCATAACCACCCGTGGGATCTTCGGAGTAATTGTGGTAACCGCAATCACCTTCCTGGAGATATGTCTCTTCGCCTTGCGCTTCCTCATAGGGACCGTCATAGTTTTCCGTACCTGCGGGGATAGTCTAACAACATTGTACAATAAAGGAATGAGTTTCAAAGAAACTTCGGTAAAGCGATTAAAATCCATAATAACATAAATGGGGAGAATTCCAGAACAAACATAAATGCAATATGATATGAGACAAACAATGAATGAATGATTCTAACTCTATGTATGCTTTGGTCTCTATTAGCGGACATGCTTTAAGTCATAGCACCGTACTTCTTTAGGAAAGTCCACTCACATCCTCAACCATTTAAGATATCTTGGATTCCCTCCAACCATTTAAGATATCTCGGGCGACCGATTGGTAATGGGTCCTTCATCCCTCGGGACAAACCTTGGCGGGGGTTAAGTCAACACACTCTCTCACAACCATTTGGTATAAATCTTGGCGCATGTCGGGGTAATACCTAGCCAAATGCAAGTCTTCTACTTGGTTACATCAAGTCGGATCCGAGATACTTCCATTCCTCGTCCACTGACGATCCTTTCCAGTATCCTTCACACTAGAGTCCTCATAGTCCACGACTACGGACTCACCAACCCTATCGATCATCCACATATGGTAAGCGGGAAGCTCTCACGTCCTTTCACGGGTTGGTTACCGGTCTTAAGCGCCCGTGAGCCCAAGTCTAACCATATGCAACCCTACCAATAAATGGCCCCCACAATGTGATTCCTGTCCTCTCACGGGTTGGTTACCGGTCTTGAGCGCCCATGAATCCCCATTGCTACCACGGGTCGTTCGGTCTCAATACCCCTCCGATTAGGGTCGACATAACAGGACATCCTAGCCAAACACTACTAGACAATCCTATATATGTCATCCAACGGTTTAGGAAGGTGTCAGGAGGGCATCTCCGGAAACATCCCATAATATTCCCGTAGTAGTCCAAGGACAGAAGTGTCAAAAGGACACCTCTCCTTTCCAAACCATACGTAAGCATACACATGCATCAATTCATATCATCACATATATGGTAACTCCATATATGGAAAGAAATCAATATTTACAATCATTTGTATAACATTGGTAAGTAAATCATACATGAATCAATTCAATATGAATAAGTAATGCTACTGTAATCAAAGTTATGCAACGGTAGTATATCATTGTAAGAATCTAATTTAAGAAACATATTAATGATATTCAAATATAGAAACTAGATTCATGCTATCTATGTAATTAAGGAAATAACCATCCTTACCTTTTATAACTCGCAAAGAATCCTAAGAAATCAAGTAAGATCTTGGCAAACTTGAGAAGAAGGTCCTAAACAAGTATATACAACATATTAGGAAAGATCCCTAACAGAAAATATAGCAAAACATCCGAAGCAGACCAATTTGGAGTTCTTTGTACTCATTGGTCGAGTGGATTGGTCGAGTGGTCCAGTCGACCAATCGGTCGACCAATGCGGACGATAACTTATAAAATCGAGTTTTGAGATATGAAATCCGAATTTGGTGGTTCAAAAGGGTACTAATCAAGGGGTAGACTACATCGGTAGTATTCTAGCATATAGGGGACCTCAAAACACTAATCAAATCAAGGTATCAAGATCCAAATTAGGAAACAAAAAGTTACCATAAATAAATCAAACATGGATCTTGATGAATTTTGAAATAGAAAACAAGGACAAGAACAATAGGAGGATGGATCATTGCTTTCGGTAATGAAAACATGAAAACATGCATAGGTCTTCATGGAATAAGGCTTAGAAGCATAAATCTAAATAAGGAAATAAAACCTACCATATATGTACTATCATGCATCATGAAGAACACATAGTAAGGTAGAAGAGAACAACTAGAATTCTATGGATTATGGATCATAGAAAGAAAACACAACCATTAACCACTAACATGATCAATGAAAGAAGATCCAAAGAGATCGAGAATTCAGATTAGGAAATTACGAGAGATTAAATCATGGTTTGATCATGAATCCTTCAAAAGCTTGCAATGATCATGGTTAAGATCATTGTTCTAGCCTTAAATCCTTAGGATGATCATGAGAACATGTTCGAGAGATGTTTGCAACGAGAGGATGCAGCATCTCTTCTACTGTCTCAACTCAAAAAGGAAAGAAAAACAAAGATGGAGGAGAAGAAGAGAGAGTAGACATACCTTTTGATGCAAAAAGAAGAGTTCCGACGAAGATCCGCCAAGAAAACTCCAAGGATGCAAGAGAGATGACTTGCGAGAGGTCTTTGGTTCGTTCCGAGAGGGTTTGGAGGCAGCAAATACGAAGTGGACTCGAGGTTAGACTTAAATAGAGCAAGAATCAACCTAATTGCCAAAGACGGCACCCATTGGTCGAGTGGATTGGTCGGCGGCCCGATCGACCAATCGGTCGACCAATGCGGCGACAAGGCCAAAACGAGGGAATTGAAGGCCCGGATCAAATCCAAACCTAAAGGGGGTTTTGCACACAAGTCAAGTGACTTACCTAGTAGGTAGAAATGCCTTCAAACCAAGATAGAGATCACTCCAAGTCCATCAACTAATTAGATCTTCATCGGGATTCTGTTTCCATAAATAGAACCTCATCATCAACCTTCATGGATTCAAAGCCGGACACCAAGTCCTCTCTTTGGGATGGCCCAAAGCTGACTTCTTACTTTACTTCGGGTCATCGGACCTACAAATAACAAGGTTTCCGGGTCAAGGTTAGGGCTGGGTTTCACATTCTCCCCCCCCTTAAAGAAATTTCGTCCCCGAAATTGAAAGCGTACTGTGCTTCCAAAGAGGTAAGGAAACTTCTCCTTCATGTCTTCTTCCTTCTCCCAAGAAGCTTCTTCGAGGGGTATGGTTCTTCCACCGAATCTTCACCAAAGGAATGGCGCGATTCCATGTTGCTTGTCCTTCCTATCCGGGATTTCGGCCGGTTCTTCATCATAGGTCAAATCAGCACTAAGTCCTTCGGTGCTTGCTGCAAAATGTGTTCCGGATTCTCTATGTATTTTCGGAGCATCGAAATATGGAACACATTGTGCACACCAGCCAAGAGACGGAGGTAATGCTAATCGATACGCAACGGGTCCAACCTTTTCCAAAATCTCGAAAGGTCCAATGTAACGAGGGCTAAGCTTTCCCTTAACATTGAATCTCATCACACCCTTCATTGGTGAGACCTTGAGAAAGACTTTCTCTCCAACTTGAAATTCCAAATCGGTCCTTCTCTTATCGGCATAAGATTTCTGTCTCGGTGAGGCGAGACTTAATCCTTTCTCTTATCATATCTACCATAGCACTTGTAGCTTCAATCATCTCGGGACCTAAGACTTTTCTTTCACTGTCTCGATCCAGTACAAAGGTGTCCTACAAGTACTACCATACAAAGCCTTGAATGGAGCCATGCCTATTGTTGCTTGATAAGCTGTTGTTATAGGCAAACTCAACCAAAGCTAGGTGTTCATCCCAATTACCACCCATATCCACCACGCAAGATCTGAGCATGTCTTCCAATGTCTGAATTGTCCGCTCAGATTGTCCATCGGCTGTGGATGATGAGCTGTACTCAAGTTCAATTGGGTTCCCAAGGCCTTCTGCAAACTATTCCAAAACCTTGAGGTGAACCTAGGATCACGATCCGAAACAATACTCAATGGCACACCATGCGGACGAACCACATTATCCACATAAAGCCTTGGCTAGCTTATCCAGTATGAGTGATCTTCATAGGAATGAAATGGGCTGATTTGGTCAACCTATCAACAATCACCCACACGGTGTCATTGCCTTTACTTGTCGAGGCAAGCTAGTCACAAAGTCCATGGAGATATCTTCCCACTTCCAACTAGGAATAGGAAGGGGTTGAAGTAATCCGGATGGAGGTTGTCGGACGGCTTTCACACGTTGGCAAGTCTCACACTTGGCAACAAAATCGTCAACATCCGCCTTTAGACCAATCCACCAAAAATGTTCCTTCAAGTCCTTGTACATCTTGGTGCTTCCGGGTGTCTGATAAAGTGAGTTGGTGTGCTTCCTTCAATATTTCATTCTTAACTTCATCGTTTGCGAGGCACACACGGTCTTCCTCTAAACAACAAAGCACCATCCATGGATATACCAAAGTCGGGGTCCGACTCGGGATTCGAAGAAATCTTCTCAACTTTGGTCAAAAACTCTTGATCGAACTCTGTGGAGCAACAATCTTATCTCTAAGACCAGATCTTGCCGTCATGGCGAGAAAGAATAAAATCGAGAATTCTCGGGACGATTTCCAAATCAAAATTCTCAATAGAAGACCACAATGGTAAACTCAAAGCATTCAAATCCAAAGTCTTCTTCTGGTTCTTCCTACTAAGAGCATCGGCAACAACATTTGCTTTCCCGGGATGATCTTGAATATCACAATCATAATCGGAGACGAGTTCCAACCATCTCCTTTGTCTCATGTTCAACTCCTTTTGGGTAAAGAAGTATTTCAAACTCTTATGATCCGTGAAAATGGCAATCTTCTCACCGTAAAGATAATGTCTCCAAATCTTCAAAGCAAAGACAACGGCGGCAAGTTCTAGATCGTGAGTGGGGTAATTCCGCTCATAATCCTTCAATTGCCGAGAAGCATAGGCTACGACCTTGCCATGTTGCATCGGTACACAACCCAAACCAATCTTTGGCGCATCGGTATAAAGCTTGTCATACCACCGGAACTATCGGGTATAGTCAAAACCGGGGCACTTGTCAATCTATCCTTCAACTCTTGGAAATTCTTCTCACGGGCGTCGGACCAAACAAACTTCTCTTCTTTCCTGGTCAACTTAGTCATAGGAGCAGCCAACCGAGAAAAGTTCTCAATAAACCTTCGGTAGTAACCCGCCAATCCAAGAAAACTTCTTATTTCCGTTGCGACTTCGGTCTCTCCCAATCAGCCCACGGCTTGGACCTTTTCGGGATCGACACGAATACCTTCGGCTGAAACTACATGACCAAGGAAAACCACTCTCTTAAGCCGGAAATCACACTTGCTAAACTTAGCAAACAACTTCTTTTCCCGCAACCTTTGCAAAGTGAAACTTAGATGACTCGCATGCTCTTCTTCGCTCTTCGAATAGATCAAGATGTCATCAATGAAAACAATCACAAACTTATCAAGCACATCATGAAATACTCGGTTCATGAGGTCCATGACACACCGCGGGAGCATTGGTCAATCCGAAAGGCATGACTCTAAACTCGTAGTGACCATACCGCGTTCGGAAAAGCTGTCTTGAAGATATCACTAGACTTCACTTTCAATTGGTGATATCCGGACCTTAAGTCAATCTTTGAGAACACAACTGCACCCTTCAAGCGATCGAAGAGATCATCGATTACGGGCGGTGGATATCTATTCTTGATAGTCAACTTATTCAACTCACGGTAGTCGATGCACAAGCGCATACTACCGTCTTTCTTCTTGACGAACAAGACCGGAGCTCCCCAAGGTGACACACTAGGGCTGCACGAAACCTCTATCAATGAGCTCATTCAGCTGATTTTGCAACTCTTTCAACTCGGTAGGAGCCATCCTATACGGAGCTTTAGATACGGGAGCGGCACCGGGGACGAGATCAATAGAGAATTCGACATCTCTGTCCGGAGGCACTCACGATAGATCATCGGGGAAGACATCAACAAAGTCTGCAGACAACTGCGACTTACGTCGACTCTTTTCTCCACTATACCCTTGCCTTGAGATGAAGCATCATCCACTAGGGCATAGACTTGCATCGGTGAGACAGGCACCTTCTTACAAACCCTTCTCTTTTCACCTTGAAATTCAAAGACCGGACTTCCACATATATGGGGCTGAATCTTCTTTGAGGAACAAAGGAACACGGCTTTATGGGCTGTCAACCAATCAATTCCCAAAATAACATCGAAGTCCTTCATGTCAAGAATCACAAAATTGGCTTCCAAGTTCTTCTCACCAATCAACACGGGACATTTAGATAACCCCTTATCTAGTTTCACATGAGGACCAGTGGGTGTACTAATCAATAAACAACTAGACAACTTCTCGGGGATTAGGTTAGTCTTCTTGATGAATGCGAGATGACATGAGCGAATGAGATGCACCCGTATCAAATAAGACAAATGCGAAATAGAAGCGACTAACAATGTACACTGTAATCACATCATGGCTTGGATCTTGCTCGGTCTTGGAAATCTTGAAAACTCTACCGAGAGGGAGGAGCGGGAGCACTCTTCACCTTGGGGGGCGGCTGCTTGGGCGGGCCGCTCGGACGAGCACGAGCAAAATGACCAGCTTGCTTGCGGTAGAAGCAAACGGGATTCTTTGGATCCAACGGGGGTGGCTGCAACGAGAGGACTTCGAACAAAAGGCCTTGCACTCGCACTTGCACTTGCACTTGCATTTGCTGGTGATCGGTTTCCGCCATCTTTGTTTAAAGCGGCCGGGCTGCTGAAAACCCGTGTTACGACCTACACTCTTAGCACTGAAAGGTAGGAGTGGGGTAGGGTGTAGGTCTCACATAACGACGGTCATTGCGATCCACCAAACCAGAATTCCTTGAGCGCCAAGGCTTTTGCACCACGAGCACTTTCCTTCTCTGTTTCTTCCAACTTCTTCGAGTTACTGCACCACTTGAGCATAGCTCACTATAGGCTGGATGTGTGAGATAAGCTTTAATGGCGGGCGCAGTCCTTTGAAGAACTTCTTTGCTTTGGCGAGGTCTTCCTTCAAAGAATGCTGGAGCAAAGAAATGAAGCTCCTCGAACTTCTGTTGGTACTCCAACACGGACAAAGTTCCTTGAGTCGAGAATCATAAACTCGGCTTCCTTTGCATCCTTCACCGCCTCGGGAAAGTAGTTCATACAAAAAGCCTCTTTGAATAACTCCCAAGTTACAACTCCTGCATGCAAACCTTCCAAAAACGGGACGAGTGGAGATCCACCATGCATCGGCTTCTTGTTGCAACTACGCTCGGCAAACAAAATCTTACGAGCTTCCGAGCATTGCGAGATGCCGGAAAGCCTTCTCCAACTCACGAAGCCACTTGTTAGGAAACAAGGGGTCCTTGGTAACTCCGGTAAAAGTGGGTACTTGCATCTTGAGAAAACTCTCCATCGAGGCGAGTATGAGGAGTTCCAGCTAAACCTCCCGCATTCGGGACTGCGGCATGAGGATTCACATTAGCACCAGCCCGGGTCTCATTATGCGAGTCATGAAACCCACCAACATCTGGTTGAGCCGAGGCTGCTTGCTTCTTCTTTGCATCATATTGCCCATAATATTGGCAATATCTACGAAACTTCCAACATTCGGGGCACCGGGGGATCTCATGAGTACCACGATCGGCATTTGGTATCTCACCACCTCCATGAGGTACTTCACCACCTCCCCTGAGGTATTTCACCACCTCCATGACCCTTTGGATTCACCACGCCCACTTCTCGGAGTAACCATTACTGCAAAAAACCGAGAACATCAAAATACCGAATTTCGAAGATTCAACATAAACCACAAGTCCAAATGATTTGAAAACTTAAATCATGCTCAAATATATCCATATAGTCATCAAACAATATTCCATAAGGCAAAAATCACATTTTCCAAAAATTCAACAGCAAATGAGGTCACTTTGTGACCATTGGTCGAGTGGTTGGTCGAGTGACCAGTCGACCAATCGGTCGACCAATGAAAACGAGAATCCGAAAATTCGCATTATAAGCCTCATTTCCACATTCCAACCTCATTCTAACTTCTTCCAAAGGTGAGAGAGCTCTAGGGAAAATATCCAAGAGTTCCCACAAGTGTTCTTGAGGTGATTTAGTGCTTCAACAACAACAACACAACACACCATCTTCACAAACAAGGTAAATCTCTCATTCTTTCTTCCATTTTCATCTTCTCATGCTTGCATTTCAATAAAACCATGCTTTACTTGTATCCAATGCTAGAAATCATGCTTAGGAATGCTTAGAAACATATTCCCTAGGTTTTAAACACAATGACATGCATAGACAACAAGTTTTAACACATTTGGTGCTCATCTCGCAAAGTTTTATACCGAAATCGATATCTTTAGAAAAATTTCGTTTTCTCTCAAACCGCTTGAAATTTTCGCACGAGATCAAATGCTACATGCTCAAGATGACATTGTAGATAGGTCCATACAATTTGATTTAACCAATTTCAACTTTTCAAAAATCCAATTTTGACCTAAATTGCAAAATCCCCAAATTTCTTCTTGCTGAATTTTTCGCTTTAATCCAAGTTTTCGATCGATTTTCATCAAAACAACTTCATAGACATGAAATTCCAAGTATTGTGCACATGCTAGTATGTTCAAATCAAATTTCCCCCAAATTTGAAATTTTCCGAAAAATTACGAAAATACCCTTTTGGCTCAAATCTTGAAATAGCACTAATTGGAAATGTCTCTTGTCTCTTCCACGGATACATCATGCGAGAGGGGAGGACGAGGAGGAGGTAGAGGTCGAGGTCGCATCGTAGGTGCTCTCGGGGGCGAGAGGTCGGGTTCCTTTCGAGCCCGAGAGAGGAGGTTAGGAGGCAGGACCTATTTGACACACCTCGGGCCGAGTTTGCGTGCGAGGCCTACTTCAGCTATTGTAACATCGAGATGGGGCGTCTACTTCACTTACGCCAGCTCGGAGCCTTCGGGGGATCCGGCGAGAGGTTCGACACTTTACGGTGGACTCACCTCTTCACCGAGGATTTGCCGGTATACCGGAGCTAGTGAGGTTGTTCTTCGGCAACCTTACTTACACGAGAGGAGGCTCGGGGCCGGGGGACATCCACTCGGACTTGTCCTCGGGGAGCGGGGTCCTTCGGACTCGGATTCGCTTCTCTACCCGGACAACGGCCGAGATCTTGCGGGTTCCTTACTACCCACGGCGGTGTGTGTGGATACCTGCCGGGCGGACACTGGACAGCCATCGATGCCGTACGAGCTTCGCGAGATATGCTCTACGCTATGGGATAGCCGCCGATGCTTCACACCGTGGACTAGCGGACGGATGACGGGTTCTGCACGTATTATCGGTCGCATAGTCGGCCGAAACATCATCATGAAAGCCGGACATCACCATCGGGTCACGGTGATGGAGGCCTTGGTCATTTACCGCATCTACATGGGCTTCGAGATCGATCTTTCTTACATCATTCAGCGGGTCATCTTTGGACTTGGTTCTGCGGCCTAGCATGCGGAACCTTTGCTATGGGAGGCTTCGACTTTGATCTTCGGGCATTTCGGGGTGAGTTTCGAGGATACTCCGATGGACACTAGATCACGGGGATACCCCATTGGGACTCGGACCATTCGACGGATGAGACTACATCGGTTAGAGAGATCTCCTGGTCCGGAGGGTGAGGATGATGATGAATCGGAGGATGAGGATGAGGGATCGAGAGGATGGAGGAGAGGATATCGGTCTGATAGTGATGATCGGGCCGGAGATGATCTGAGATATGCGCGAGGCTGAGCCCGTGCATCACGAGTTTCCTTCATCACACTTCGAGGCGGGTGGCCCTTCACATGCGGTTCCGGAGACTTCGGATCTTGGTGCACGAGATGAGATCGATGACTTCCATGCTAGAGAGGATGGAGGTCGAGACGGGAGCAGATGTACGAGAGGATGGAGTCTCGACGGGACGAGGATAGAGCATCGGGTGACTCGGCTAGCGAGAGGAGTTCGAGCATATAGAGATCGAGTAGATCACCTAGATAGTTGTACCTTAGGATTTCCCATTTATGCATTTCAGATGTAATCATTGTAAAACTTTTGAAATTAATGAAGTTCATTTTGTTTCTCTTTAATTATTGTATGTTATGCACTTTTCTTTTCCTTGCATTAGTGTCATTTGTTCAAGTATAATTATGGTATGTTATTCGAAATGTTCTGTTATGCCTCAAAGTTCAAGTTTCTAATTCGGTGTTCTATTATTCACTTCTAAGAGTAGAAGAGTCACTTCGGATCAATGACTCGGGAATGTTCGGTTGTTGCCTTTTGTGGTTAGGATCTCCTCGAACCTTGGGCTCACGATACCAATCATCACGCCCTCCCGGCCCGGTACCCTATCGGCATACCCGAGAGTGTGATCCACGGCCCGAAGATCAGGTATCGAGTGATCAACCTCCCACATAAACAATAACATAATCATGAACAACCATAACAAGAGTGCGGAAGATAAATCATAGATTCAATAAAGAAAGAATGAATCATAAACGAAACGGAATAATAGATATAATCGAGTGTCAACGAGATAAGTAAAGTGAAGCAAAAATCCCACTTTACATCCAGCGGAAAAGTAGCTCGAAAGAATAAACTAGATAAAAGCTAATCCCAGTAGCAAGTACATTGGGTAACTAAATTATTCTCCACTTTGTAGACGACATCCTTGTAGGTGTAGATCTCATAAATAGCACAAGGACGCTTCCACTCAATGGTCGGACTAAGCATCGTACGGAGCATAACCACCGTGGGATCTTCGGAGTAATTGTGGTAACCGCAATCACCTTCCTGGAGATATGTCTCTTCGCCTTGCGCTTCCTCATAGGGACCGTCATAGTATTCCGTACTGCGGGATAGTCTAACAACATTGTACAATAAAGGAATGAGTTTCAAAGAAACTCGGTAAAGCGATTAAAATCCATAATAACATAAATGGCGAGAATTCGAGAACAAACATAAATGCAATATGATATGAGACAAACAATGAATGAATGATTCTAACTCTATGTATCTTTGGTCTCTATTGGCGGACATGCTTTAAGTCATAGCACCGTACTTCTTTAGGAAAGTCCACTCACATCCTCAACCATTTAAGATATCTTGGATTCCCTCCAACCATTTAAGATATCTCGGGCGACCGATTGGTAATGGGTCCTTCATCCCTCGGGACAAACCTTGGCGGGGGGTTAAGTCAACACACTCTCTCACAACCATTTGGTATAAATCTTGGCGCATGTCGGGGTAATACCTAGCCAAATGCAAGTCTTCTACTTGGTTACATCAAGTCGGATCCGGATACTTCCATTCCTCGTCCACGACGATCCTTTCCAGTATCCTTCACACTAGAGTCCTCATAGTCCACGACTACGGACTCACCAACCCTATCGATCATCCACATATGGTAAGCGGGAAGCTCTCACGTCCTTTCACGGGTTGGTTACCGGTCTTAAGCGCCCGTGAGCCCAAGTCTAACCATATGCAACCCTACCAATAAATGGCCCCCACAATGTGATTCCTGTCCTCTCACGGGTTGGTTACCGGTCTTGAGCGCCCATGAATCCCCATTGCTACCACGGGTCGTTCGGTCTCAATACCCCTCCGATTAGGGTCGACATAACAGGACATCCTAGCCAAACACTACTAGACAATCCTATATATGTCATCCAACGGTTTAGGAAGGTGTCCGAGAGGGCATCTCCGGAAACATCCCATAATATTCCCGTAGTAGTCCAAGGGACAGGAAGTGTCAAAAGGACACCTCTCCTTTCCAAACCATACGTAAGCATACACATGCATCAATTCATATCATCACATATATGGTAACTCCATATATGGAAAGAAATCAATATTTACAATCATTTGTATAACATTGGTAAGTAAATCATACATGAATCAATTCAATATGAATAAGTAATGCTACTGTAATCAAAGTTATGCAACAGTAGTATATCATTGTAAGAATCTAATTTAAGAAACATATTAATGATATTCAAATATAGAAACTAGATTCATGCTATCTATGTAATTAAGGAAATAACCATCCTTACCTTTTATAACTCGCAAAGAATC
The DNA here is from genome assembly GCF_041222555.1 of Hakea prostrata. Lineage (NCBI taxonomy): Eukaryota > Viridiplantae > Streptophyta > Magnoliopsida > Proteales > Proteaceae > Hakea > Hakea prostrata. Next base: position 32,540,639 of record NC_142603.1, read on the forward strand.
CTAAGAAATCAAGTAAGATCTTGGCAAACTTGAGAAGAAGGTCCTAAACAAGTATATACAACATATTAGGAAAGATCCCTAACAGAATATATAGCAAAACATCCGAAGCAGACCAATTCTGGAGTTCTTTGTACTCATTGGTCGAGTGGATTGGTCGAGTGGTCGATCGACCAATCAGTCGACCAATGCGAGACGATAGCTTATAAAATCAGAGTTTTGAGATATGAAATCCGAATTTGGTGGTTCAAAAGGGTACTAATCAAGGGGTAGACTACATCGGTAGTATTCTAGCATATAGGGGACCTCAAAACACTAATCAAATCAAGGTATCAAGATCCAAATTAGGAAACAAAAAGTTACCATAAATAAATCAAACATGGATCTTGATGAATTTTGAAATAGAAAACAAGGACAAGAACAATAGGAGGATGGATCATTGCTTTCGGTAATGAAAACATGAAAACATGCATAGGTCTTCATGGAATAAGGCTTAGAAGCATAAATCTAAATAAGGAAATAAAACCTACCATATATGTACTATCATGCATCATGAAGAACACATAGTAAGGTAGAAGAGAACAACTAGAATTCTATGGATTATGGATCATAGAAAGAAAACACAACCATTAACCACTAACATGATCAATGAAAGAAGATCCAAAGAGATCGGAATTCAGATTAGGAAATTAACAGAGATTAAATCATGGTTTGATCATGAATCCTTCAAAAGCTTGCAATGATCATGGTTAAGATCATTGTTCTAGCCTTAAATCCTTAGGATGATCATGAGAACATGTTCGAGAGATGTTTGCAACGAGAGGATGCAGCATCTCTTCTCTGTCTCAACTCAAAAAGGAAAGAAAAACAAAGATGGAGGAGAAGAAGAGAGAGTAGACATACCTTTTGATGCAAAAAGAAGAGTTCCGACGAAGATCCGCCAAGAAAACTCCAAGGATGCAAGAGAGATGACTTGCGAGAGGTCTTTGGTTCGTTCCGGAGGGTTTGGAGGCAGCAAATACGAAGTGGACTCGAGGTTAGACTTAAATAGAGCAAGAATCAACCTAATTGCCAAAAAACTGGCACCCATTGGTCGAGTGGATTGGTCGGCGGCCCGATCGACCAATCGGTCGACCAATGCGGCGACAAGGCCAAAACGAGGGAATTGAAGGCCCGAGATCAAATCCAAACCTAAAGAGGTTTTGCACACAAGTCAAGTGACTCACCTAGTAGGTAGAAATGCCTTCAAACCAAGATAGAGATCACCCAAAGCCCAAAAAAAAATAAAATTTTTTTTAGCGATTACTGTTTCCATAAATAGAACCTCATCATCAACCTTCATGGATTCAAAGCCAGACACCAAGTCCTCTACTGGGATGGCCCAAAGCTGACTTCTTACTTTACTTCGGGTCATCGGACCTACAAATAACAAGGTTTCCGGGTCAAGGTTAGGGCTGGGTTTCACATCGGGTCTGTAGTAGTTTGATTGAGGTTTGCATCCCCAACACTTTGTCCCACAGTTCGGGGCTGATAAGTCGGAGTGGGATACGGTGCAGGCCTAGTGAACTTTTTGTCGGTTCTTTTAGCGTGGCTAGAACTTTCACTGGGTAGGGACTTCTGGTGACCTAACTTCACTTTCCCAACATCCGGCACAGTAGCAAGGTTAGGGTTTGCTTGGGCAGTAGCACGGGTCTCACTGTGCATGGCCATTAACCCAGTCAAAATTTTGTTGAACTGCACACTCTGCTGTTGCAACATTTCTCCCATAAGATTAATGATTTCTTGGTAGTTGACCATTGGAGGAGCACCGGATAGATTGCCGGTAGCTTGACCTTTCAGAGGGTTTTGGACTTCAACACTTCCAGAAGACACTCCAGCTTTAGGAAGAACTCTCTTTCCATTCCGACTAGAGAAGGCACCACGGTTCCTTCTTCTGGCCATTCTAACAAACCAAACGAAAGTTAGAAAAATCTATGGGAAAGTCCAAATCCAAAATCACACATCCAACATGACAAACATACTTAAATTAGCTGCATAGGTTATAAAAATTTAAAGAATGCATCAAAATCAAAAATTTTCCCAAAACAGCAAAGTCTGCCTTGCTTGAAGAACAACCTTATCAAAATCAAAATTTTTCCCAAAACAGCAAAGTCTACCCTGCTTGAAGAACAGCCTTAAAGTGACCACTTTCTCTATTTCAGTCACACTTCAAACACTTCCAACTTCGGGTTTGGTTCTAGGAAAAAAGGTTCTTTAGGGTTCCTAAGGTTCCAAGACTCTCAAGAGGCTTCAACAACTTCACACAAACTAAACAGGTCAACAACATAAGGAAATCTTCATTCTTACTTCTCTTTCTCTTCAAATTTCATTACCAACAACATGATTTTCTTCAAAACTGAGAATTGCTTGCTGTTCTTGGTTAGAAACATGTTTAGGGGTGTTTAGAAACATGCTCCAATCAATTTCCACATGACGCCAAGCTTCAACCAAAAAGATTTCCCACACTTCGCACCAATTTTACTATTCACTTTATAAAAATCCCAACTTTACAAACACTTGTCCCATTTTCAAACCAAAAGGAATTTTGACACCAAACCAATTCCTACATGACTGTTTCAACATGAGGAAGGTGCTCATACACTTCGTTTGGCCAAAATCCAACTTTCTAAAAATCACAAGATCTTGCCCAAAAAAGGATTCCTTCTTCTAAAGTTGCTGAATTTTCACATCCACACTACAAAATTGATAGATTTTCTTCAAACAAACCATCCCAGCTTGTTTATCCAAGTCTTATGCACATGCTAGAATGTTCAAACCGCAATTTCGACCAAATCAGAATTTTTTTTGAAAAATTACGAAAATGCCACTCTTTTATTCAAACAAGCAAAGGAACTAATCCAAATGCAAACTTCTCTTGACTCAACAGGTTCACTAAGCCTAGAGGAGGTAGAAGGGCTGGTAGAGGTCGGGGACATGTTCTACGGCTAGTAGTTCTATCGGAGGGTTCTTCCACTACTTTCATCATTTCTAAAATTTTCAGAAAATCCAAGGGTTTCGATGGAACTTCTCCGAATAAACCTTCTTAGCATGCTAAACCGACTCTTGCACACATGCTAACATGTCCAAATCGCAGCTTCCATCGAAAACAAAATTTTCCAAAATTTTTCCAAAATACCCTTCTTCACAAACTATTGCATTGCTTAATTTCCTTTACTCATGCAATGCAAATCTCAACTTGACTCTTCAGATTTCCCATCAAACCACCACGAAGAAAAACACTTAAGGGTTAGGAGAGGTAGAGATGAGGATCAGAGTACTATTCATACGCCACAAGCAAGGATAATACAAGGATAATACAAGGATAAGGAGACAATAGTCCAGACTACAAATAGGGTTCAAGATCAGGATGAAGATGATGATGAGGACGAGGACGAGGAGAATGAGGATGAGACACAGGATTAGGAGGTTTAGGAAGATGAGGAGGAAACTATTCCAGCTCAATGGTTGAAGTTAGAGGTTCATCGTATTCATTTTCCGAGGCACCGGTGTAGTTTCTCAGCTGTTAGCAATGACTTCCACACAAGAGAGGATAGTGACACACGTATGCATTATAGAAGATCGATTGACACGACTTGAGGAAAAGTCTCTGGCTATGAGTGATGAGCTCGATTCTCAGGAACAATTTCCTAAATAGATAGATTGACATCGAGTCTACGGTTGGAGGCAAAGCGATCGGCTTTACTATCAGGGTACTAACCCGCATTGTGGATGTTTCATACGTACGGGATTTCCGCTGGTGGAGTTCGGCTAGCACAGACATCACAGAGGCTTCGCGACACAGCTAGGTCAGAGGATGAGGGTGATATTGCCAAGGCTGGTGACATAGAGGATGAATGTCGTTGACAGTGATGAGTAGGATGAGGATGATCATGGCGATGCTGTTGGTGATGAGCACAGAGATGGTGATGATGATGATAATGACGGGGTTCTAGCTTGGGATGAGGATGATATTGATGATCAGGGAGGTGAGGATCATAGAGATGAGGATCGAGGTCAGAATGAGATTCTGAGACATAAGGAGATTCCTACACCACGCTTCCGTGAGATTGGAGGTCCAACACATATGACTTCTGAGGCTCCAGGTGTGGCTTCTCATCAGTCATCGATTTCTTCCACGATTAAGAGGATAAAGGCTCAACAGGAAAGGATAGAGTCCTATATGTATACTTTGAGAAACAGATTTGTACGACTGGAGAAGGAGTTCAAATCTAGGAGGGACCAGACAGATCACCGGAGTCGATCACCTAGATATATAGTGCTAGGAGTTTCCTTTTATGCTTTCACAGATGTATTCTCTTTCAGACTTGTAAAAATCTCTTATGTGATTAATGAAATTCAGTTTGTTTCACTTGTGTTATTGTACATTATGCATTTCTTTTGTTGCATTAGAAGTTGTAAATGTTTAGTTATGACTTATAACTCATGATGACTACTCACGACCATTACTCCCATCAACAACACTCGACTCAGACTCATACGACGACACACAACTCAGACTCATGACAACATTTGACGACAACCAGACTCACAACTCACTGACAAGGACGACTCACGACGACAACTTTCAACTTAAGACCCAACTTACGACTCAACACACATATACAATAACTTAAAACCGACAGCTTAATTCTAACCATGACAACAACCCCAGTATAAGTCATAAACTTTAATTATTGTATATTATTCAATCAAGATGTATTATGCTTCATTTACTCAGGTTTCTATTCCAAGTTTTCTATTATTCACTTCTAAGAAAGTTTGAGTCACTTCTAGATCTATGACTCAAGGATGCTTTCATTACTATGTTCTATGGTTATGAATGTCCGAAAATTTGGGCTCTGATACCATTTTGTCACATCCACCCTAAGGGTACCCTATCTGGATTACCCGGTGGAGTGATCCACAACCCAAAAGATCAAGTTTAGGAACGATCATATCCATTTAGCACAATAATTTAATCAAAAGCAGGAACAAATCAAAATTTTCAATTAACTTAATAATAAAAGTCAAAGAAGAATCTCTTAAGAATCACAAAGAGCATCAGAGTGCAGAAAGATACTAATAAAATAATTAATGAAAATTGAAATGAGGCGGAAACCCATTCTACAATAACAACGGAAGGTAGATCGAGATAAGGTGCAGGTTACAACCAGTTCTTAAAAGAAGGGAAAGGAAAGGTAAACAACTAAATTACAATTTCTTCTACCTTATACAATATTTCCTAAATAACAAAATTATAAGAAACTAAGCCAGGCCACATCTGCTCATGACAAAAATCAGTCTCGGACTGCTAATCCTTATCAACGTATTCACTGCCACCAGTGTGGTACAAGTCACGAACTTTGTCTTCAGAGTGTTGACTATCACAGTCAATAGTAGTAGTACCTGCAGAAAAGTTTAACAAAATATGTTGCAAAAAGGAGTGAGTTCAAAAGAACTCAACAAGGTAGTCATTCCATAAAACATAAGCCATATGATACAAGCCATAACATGATGCAATATGATGTGAAACACATGATGCAAGTATGGTTCTAACTCTATGAATGCTGGTCTCTAAGGTAGACATGCTTTAAGTCATAGCACCATACTTCTTTGGGTAGGTCTCAATCACTCAAGCCGGTGGAAATTGGGTCCTGAAACCTTCCGGACAACCTTGGCTGGGGTTTCGGTCACCGCTCTCTCACATCACCATTTGGTCTAAGTATTGGCGCATGTCAAGGTAAAGCCTAGCCCAATGCAAGTCATCTACTCAGTCATATCATGTCAGATCCAGATACGTCCATTCCTCGCCCCCGGCGATCCTTTCTAGTATCCTTCACACTAGAGTCAGTGTAATCCCGGATTACGGGCTCATCAACCCTATTAGTCATCCACAAATAGTAAACGGGAAGCTCTCACGTCCTCTCACAGTTTGGTTACCGGTCTTGAGCGCCCGTGAGCCCAGGTCTATCAATTTGCAACCCTACCAATAAATGGCCCCTTTCGGGTATCCGCAGTATGGTTTATGTCCTCTCACGGGGTGGTTACAGGTCTTGAGCGCCCATCAAACCATACCCTACCACGGGTCGTTCGGTCTCAATGCCCTTCCGATTCGGGTTTGATACGATAGGGACATCCTAGCCAAACAACTAGACAATCCTATGTATGTCATCCAATAACCCATGAAAGTGTCGATGGGCACCTTCGGAGAACATCCCATACTATTCCCTCCGATGCCCAAGGACAGAAGCGTCAATAGAACACTCCCCAATCCCAAGTTATACCTAAGCAACCACATACTCAAGTCCAACATCTCACATACATTTGATACATCATCATAATAGAAGTATAACCTGCCTGGTCCAATGCTTGATCTGAAGGTATTTCTGGAAACTAGACTTCTTGATTGACTTTTAGGAGAAAACCCCACTCAATTTGACCCCGTATAGCCTTGGTCAACCAACTAAGCTCACCTTCTTCAGGCTACAGATTCAAAACTAACACTGACAATGCTCTCAAGTGAGGGGCATCATCGACAATGTCCAAGGGCTTGGGCTCCGACACCAAATCATTATTAAAAAGGGTCCACAAGTCTCTATTTCCCCCACTTCGGGTCAAACACCATGTCTTCCATAAAGAGGGCCCACAAGGACAACTTCCATCATTTCGGGACATGGATCTACACTAAGGAAAAGGTCGGACATAACCTCCTAAGGCTTTCAAAGATAAAAACACAGAAATCACGGTCTAACATCAAGGTCTAATATTAAACAAGTATTTCTTCACCCAAAATAAATAGGGTGCCCCGGGCTAGGTTTGGGCTGGATTTCACACCAGTACTCATTGCCAATGGTCGTGGTGAGAGAGTGTTGACTTATCCTCAGCCATGGTTTGAGAGCCAGGTGTGGACTTACCCCTTTGCGCAGGATCCCTGCAGAGGTAACCAGTCCTTGCTGGATCAGAGTGGCTAGACCTACCCAGAGGAGGGCTGGTGTATATCTTAAAGCATGTCAACTGTTAGAGACTTGCATAGTTAGATCTTAGTAGCATTCATATTTTTGCATACCATCCATATCATTTCATATATGCATTCATGGATTGTATTGACATATATATGAGAATTGTCTATTTCTTACTGAGTTCGTCAGAACTCATTCCTTTCATTGTATATATTATATGAGTGTACAGATGGCGGCACAACATCAAAAGTTGGAGATGATTCGTATGAACGAGCCTTCTCGTATGAAGCTGATGTGGCACAGATAGTGGTACATGAACTTGTAGAGCATGAAGCCTCCTGAAGATGCTTGGTGTGCGCTTATAGCACCCATTGATGGCCGACGGAGACAGATTGCCAGGATTTTGATGATCGTATGGAGAAAGATTGGAGGACCCCCTTTACTTGCTAATTTAGAAAACCACTTTTTAGATTTAGAAAAGAAAACCGGAAAGAGGATTATTTATTTTATTTATTTTGCTTCCACTGAACTCGATATTACATTTGATTCTTAATTCTTTCCTTTGATTCTTTCTTGGATATTTACTGGAGTATTTGGACTCTTGTAACCTTTTTATTAAAATTATTGCACTTATTCTTGCTCTTGATTGTCTATACTTGTGTTTATTATTATTGATGGGTAAGACCATGGATCCTGTGACGGTTCACTCCCACGGGTTGTCGGGTAGATAACTCAGACCGGTGGGTGGGGTGTGACAAGCCAACCCATGAGAGGACATGAGAGCTTCCCTTCCATTATATGTGGATGACCAATAAGGTTAAGAGAAGGCGTAATCCGAGTTGGTTGGTGTCATAGGATGCATTGACTCTAGTAGGGGAGGATACTAAACCAAGAGTGTGAGATGCATGAGAGGAGGTATCTGAACCTAGGTTGATGTGACTGAGTAGTTGACTTGCACTGGGCTAGGTATAACCCTGACACGTGCCAGTACTCATACCAATGGTGTGGTGAGAGAGTGGTGACCTAAACCTCAACCTTGGTGACAGTCCAATAGGGATTCCCTGACCCTTTACTCGAGATCTCAAGATCGGTAACCAACCTGTGAGAGATCAGAGTGACAAGGCCTAACCAAAGGACATTGGTGTTCCATTTTAATGTGTGTCTACCATTAGAGACTAGCATCCATTAGAGTATAGTCGTGTACTTGCATTTTGTCTTATGTCATATTGCACTATGTGATGTATTTATTTGGACTGTGATATTGGTTATTGTCTGTGAACTACTCACTAGGTTCTTTACAGCTCACCCTTAGGGGAATTTGTTGCTTTAGAACTTGTTGCAGATCCAGATGTCACAGAAATTCAAGAATACGAGTCACCGGTGACCGATTCGTATGGTGTACAAGATTTTGGGGACTATGACATTCAAAATGAAGAATGCTTGTGTCTTGACTTGTGCATACAGAATGAGTTTGACTTATGAGCTGATTTATGCCGTCTGTGATACGGAGATTTCTGAGTTTCGAAACTATATTTTAATTAAGGACACATACCTAATGTAAACTTAGGAAATTCTGATTTGACTTTATTCATTTCCAGTTGTTTACTTTAGATTTGACATCACTTCCACACTCTGATTCAGTTTTGAGATCCATATCACTTAATTAATTAATTTATTAATATTATTACATTGATTTAATCTTGCTCATGATTGGACTATTGTGTGGAATGGTTGGTGATTGTCTGAGACCTGATCTTTGGGGGTGTGGATCACACCCTCAAGTATTTGGGTAAATGGATATCGACTGTGTTGGAAAATGCCATGTCAGCATTTGCCACATCAGCCTCCAATTAGTTTTGATGATAATGTTTTCATGTAGATATGTTTTGTCCAGCTCATCACTACAGAGAATCTCGATGTAAATAACTGAATCAAAGAAATTACCAGAGAGTCAAGCTCAAGATCAACTCAAACCATCTTAGACAAAAAACCAAAGTCAAGAGAAGTATCAAGACCCTTGATCAAGATCAAGTCAAAGACCAAGTCAAAGATCAAGACTTAGGCTAAATTAGGGCTTAGGACACCTTTGCATACACACACATGTAAATGCATCCATAATATGTAATTCATGTTACTAGAGTGACCTAGGACATGTAAGTAAGGTGTACAACGCTTAGGGTTGACAAAAAGATCCAAAAACCCAAGCCATGTCCCAGCCCAAAACTATTCAGCAAAACAGAGCTCAGACGGTTGACCGTCTGAGCAGACGGTTGACCGTCTATTTTAATGATTCTGTTTCTCGGAAACAACAGAAGGCCAGACGGACGCCCGTCTGGGCCAGTTCAGGCCAGATGGACGTCCGTCTGGCCCTGATTTGACTATAATGGCTAGCTTGAAGAGAATATTCTCAACAGCTGTTTGCAACGGATACTTTTGAGACGGCTGACCGTCTGGGCAGAAGGACGACCGTTTGGACCAAAATCTCGCTGAGATGTTATATCCGTTGGGGAAATGGGGAGGGCAGTGAATTGAGGTCTATAAAAGCCGAACCACCCTCATTTGAGAATCATTCTTCTCCCCCATCAAGCACAAACTCACTCACAAGTGAGAAAGCAAATTCTTGCTGTTTTAGCATTATTACTGTCCTCTCAACTCCGTTTAACTTTGAGGGATATTCCAAAGTTAAAGCTTTTACTGAAGCAAAGCTTGGAGTTATTAAAAGCCACTGAAGTATATTGATGCTTGCTATTCTTGATTCATTCATTGCATCACTCGCACTCAAGGGGTAAAGTGTTACTCTCCTTTGATAGGTAATATCTAATACTTCTTGCATTTTGAATTGGTTATTTAATTCTAGTTTAGGTTGATTAGAATTTATTGTATTGGGTACTCTTGCCCGTGAACGAAGATTGTAAAGGGTACTCTTGCCCCGTAACAAAGATTGTAATGGTTTGATTCTCTACCCATTGTATTGAAAGAGATTCGTTAGTGGAAAAACTCTCTTGAGGCTAAGAGAGGAGTGGACGTAGACTCGTAGAGTTGAACCACTATAAATTATGTGTTTGTGATTGCTGTTTTCATTAAATTTCATTTTAAACTGTTAATTCATTTTGAAATTGCAACCAAACAAAGAATTTGGTATAAACCACTAGGTACAACCTAATCACCCCCCTCTAGGTTGCACCAACAATTGGTATCAGAGCGGGAGCTCAAATTGAGATTAAAATCAATCTCAAAAAAAGTAAAAGATCATGGCATCATTATCCAACCAATTCTCCTCAAGACCCGAAGGTTTAAATACCTCTAGGCCTCCATATTTCGATGGAGAAGGGTTTGCTTATTGGAAGAATAGATTTGAAGACTTTGTATGTGCTATTGATATAGATGTTTGGGACATAATTATATATGGACCCAATGAGATTACCAAACTTGATAAAGATGGTAACAAAATCCCAAAACCAAGTACTGAATAGGATGGAATTGACAAAACAAAATCCCAAGCAAATCACAAGGCTAAAATGTTCCTACAATGTGCTTTGAGTGAGAAGGTATACAATAGATGTGGTACTTGTAAGAATGCAAAAGAAGTTTATGAAAAATTAATAGTTACATATGAAGGAACAAACCAAATAAAAAAGATATTTTGGATGTTTATATGTCTCAATATGAAAACTTCAAAATGTTAGATAATGAGGATATAACTTCTTTGTTTACTAGATTTTCTAACATTATAAATAAGTTGCATAGCCTTGGCAAGGAATTTGCAAATGAAGATGTGACAAGAAGAATCCTACGAGCTCTTCCACCATCTTGGAGACCCAAGAAAACAACAATTCAAGAAGTAGAAAATCTAGAACATATTACACTTGATGGGCTCATGGGATCTCTACTTGCACATGAGGCAAAACTTGAAGAAGACAAGAAGTATGAAGAAAGCCAGTCAAAAGAACAAAAGAAGAAGTCCATCGCTCTTAAAAGTTCTAGCAAAGATAATGAAAGCGATGCAGAAAGTGACTCGACCAGTGATATTGCCCTTATAACAAGAAAGTTCAGGAAATTTCTAAAAGGAAGGAAAGAAAGGTTTCCATCCAAAGGACAAGGGTCAAAAGAATTCAAAGGTAAAAGCTCATCAAAAGGTAAAGCTTCATCTACTAACAGTTAAGATGTTATTTGCTTTGAGTGTAGTAAAACAAGGACATTTCAAGAACGAATGCCCTACCAAAGGGAAAAAGAAGGCATACAAAGCCGAAGTAATCTACACTACAAGTGATGAAGAAGAAGAAAGTGAAGAGTCCGATGAAGAAAAGATCAACTTAGCCTTGATGGCTAGTTCACATGAAGAACAAGATCATGAGGTAAATTCCATATATGATAGTCTTGATTCTACGCATGATGAAAATGATATAGATAACATTGATAAGAAGACTTAGCTAGTGGTTTTGAAACTTTATACAAGTTCAGCAAGAAAATTGAAAAGAAAAACAAAATCTTAGAAGAAAAAGTACTATCTCTAAATAACACAGTAAGTCACTTACGAGAGTACATTAAGAAAATAGAAAAAGAAAATAATGACAGTGTGAAATCCACAAGTGAGCAAGAAGATCTAGATGGTCTTCTAGGAGAAGTACATTATCTCAATAGTACTGTAATTGAATTACGGGAACATATTGAGAAAATAGAACGAGAAAATGTAGACTTAAACAGCTCTCTTGTAAAATTCACAAATGGTCAAAAGAACTTAGATAGTCTTCTAGGTAACCCCAAAAAGAATCCCCAAGACAAAGAAGGACTAGGATTCAATAGTGAAACTGAAACTCCTAGAAAAGGGAAAGAAGTTCGTTTCGAAAAAGGAACATCCAGTAAGAACTCCCTACCAACACCCAATAATGTTCAAGGAAACATTCAAGGTGGGAACAAGACTCAACCTTAAACAATCAAAGGAAAGATTGAAAAGAAAAATTACTACTCCCAAAGAAAAAGGGAAAATGGAAATCAAAAGAATGGACAAAGGAATAATCAAGGACAAAATCATCATAATCAAAATTATTCAAGAAGAAATGGTAGAAATCAAAACAACTACAACTATGAACATAGGCAGCAAAAATTCCAAAATTTTCAAAATGTCCAAAGACAACATCATCAATCTTGGCCAAACCAAAACCAAATGCTGTATCCCTATTTTGCACCCTATGAGCATATTCCTCAACCTCCATTTATGTCACATATGCCTAGAAGAAGTGAAAACCTCTTTAAAAATATAAACAAGACAAATGGACAAAGAAGTCAAAACTTCAATGGACCAAGTAGACAAAAACCTCAAGTCCAAGAACCATTTGACATTTGTGATCCAAGATTTCAAAGACCAAAAGGATATCAATCTAGTTGGTTCAACATGGAACCAATAAGAACTAACCGATTTGGACCCATGTAGACGTGGGGACCAATGCACGTCTATCTTTCTTCTGTAGGTTTGCTTGATGAATACTCAAAGAAGTGAATGGTACATTGATAGTGGTTGTTCCAAGCATATAACGTCAAATCCAAAGCTCTTCACAAAGCTTAGATCATATGATGGAGGATGCGTCACCTATGGAGATAATAGTAAAGGAAAGATAGTTGGCATTGGTCAAGTTAATATTGGAGGTACATCTATCTCAAATGTATATTTAGTTGATAAACTATCATATAATTTGCTTAGTGTAAGTCAATTATGCAACATAGGTTATAAAGTTACCTTTGATGTTTCTTCTTGCTATGTGAAAGATGTAAATGAAAAATTAATCATTAAAGGTATTAGGAGAGACAACATTTACACTTGTGTGTTCAATGAATCATCTCTTAGTATGACTTGTCTCATGTCTCTTGAAGAAACTCTAATTTGGCATAGAAAACTAGGTCACATAAATAAAAAACAAATTGAAATCATTGCATCAAAAAATCTAGTTAGAAATCTTCCAAAAATGAAGTTTGACAAAAACTACTTTTGTGATGCATGCCAAAAGGGAAAACAAACTAGAGTATCCCATAAGTCCAAAAACATTGTCTCTACTAGTAGACCACTAGAACTATTGCATATGGACTTATTTGGACCTATTTCCATAGCTAGTCTTGGTGGCAAATACTATACTTTTGTCATTGTTGATGATTACTCAAGGTATATGTGGACTTTATTTCTGAAGCATAAAGATGATGCTTTTGAAGAATTCAGTATTCTTGTTAAAAAAATTCAAAATCATAAAGGATACCTTATAACTACCATCCAAAGGGACCATGGAAGGGAATTTGATAACAACAACTACTTTGGCAAATTTTGTGACAAAGAAGGCATAACTCATAATTTTTCTGCTCCTAGAACTCCCCAATCAAATGGAGTAGTAGAGAGAAAGAATAGATGACTTCAAGAAATGGCTAGAACCATGCTTAGTGAATTCTCAATGCCTAAATACCTTTGGGCAGAAGCCACAAGTACCGCTTGTTATGTCTTAAACCATGTGATAATTAGAAAATTCTTAAACAAGACACCATATGAACTCTATCATAATAAAGTCCCTAGGGTTGATCACTTTCAAATATTTGGTTGTAAGTGCACTATATTGAACACTAGAGATCCTAAAGGAAAATTTGAAGAAAAAGTTGATGAGGGAATTTTCCTAGAATACTCTTAGAACAGTAGAGCATATAGAGTATTAAATCAAAGAACCCTTGTTGTGGAAGAATCCATGAATGTCACATGTGATGTCTCTCCATCTAAGGATAAATATAAACCTCTAATTGATGAGGAAGATGATGGAAGGACAGAACAGGTCATTAGGGAAAAAGTGGATAACCAATCATTAGAAAAAGCTCGAACTATTCCAGAAGATAGTAGAACCCCCTCTCAAGAATTACCTAAGGAGGTAGTTCCTTGGAAAGACCATCCTCTTGACCAAGTCATAGGCAACTTAGGTCAAGGAATCCAAACTAGATCCAGGGCCCAAAATTTCTATACCTATGCTGCATTCATGTCAACTATAGAACCCAAGAATGCTAAAGAGGCCTTAACTGACAATTATTGGATCATGACCATGCAAGAAGAGTTAAATCAATTTGAAAGAAATGACGTTTGGAAACTCATTCAAAGACCTCGAGACCATACCATCATAGGTACCAAATGGGTATTTAGAAATAAGCTTGATGAAAATGGTCAAGTCATTAGAAATAAGGCACGCTTAGTTGCCCAAGGATATAATCAACAAGAAGGCATTGATTTTGATGAGACTTATGCACCCGTCGCCCGATTAGAATCCATAAGGATGTTATTAGCATTTGCATGCCATAAGAACTTCAAGTTGTATCAAATGGATGTGAAAAGTGCATTCTTAAATTGATTCATTATGGAGGAAGTCTATGTTGCACAACCTCTGGGTTTTGAAGACTCCACTTTTCCAAATCATGTCTTCAAACTAAAAAGAGCTCTCTATGGACTTAAACAAGCCCCACGTACTTGGTATGAACGACTAAGTAAATTTCTAGTCCAAAAGGAATTCTCAATGGGTAAAGTAGACACCACACTATTTGTAAAATATAAGAAAAATGATATTATAATCGTTCAAATATATGTAGATGATATCATATTTGGTGCTACAAATGAATCCTTGTGTCATGAGTTTAGTACTTGCATGAGAAATGAGTTTGAAATGAGTATGATGGGTGAATTATCTTTTTTTCTTGGTCTCCAAATTAAACAAAATGACAATGGCATCTTTATTAGTCAAACCAAGTATATAAAAGAACTCCTCAAGAAATTTGATGTTACATCTCAAAAGGCAAATGGAACACCCATGAGCACATCTTTGAAATTATCAAAAGATGAGGATGGGAAACTTTTTGATGCCACCAAATATAGAGGTATGATTGGAAGTCTTCTATACTTAACAGCTAGTAGACCAGATATCATGTTTAGTGTTTGTGCTTGTGCAAGATATCAAGCTAACCCTAAACAGTCCCATGCCTGTGCCGTCAAAAGAATATTCAAATATTTGAAAGGCACATCCAACTTAGGACTCTGGTATCCCATAAATCAAGAATTTGACTTGTTAAGTTTTTCGGATGCTGACTTTGCTGGTTGTCATGTTGACCGGAAGAGCACAAGTGGCATATGTCATCTGCTTGGACCCTGCCTAGTGTCATGGTTCAGCAAGAAACAAAACTATGTTGCTCTATCGACAACCGAGGCGGAGTACATTGCAGCTGGCTAATGTTGTGCACAAGTCATTTGGATGAAACAAACCTTGCTAGACTACAAGATTCAACTCAACAAATGTCTTATCAAGTGTGATAGCACTAGTGCCATCAATCTAAGCAAGAATCCTGTGCTTCACTCCCGAGCCAAGCATATTGACATTAGACATCATTTTCTTAGGGATTGTATCCAAAAGAATGAAGTCATTCTTGAATTCATTGATACAAACCATCAATTAGCGGATATTTTCACAAAACCCCTAAGTGAAGACCGTTTTGTTGAACTACGTAGAGAATTGGGGTTAATTGATCTCTTAGAATAGCACAATCCATTCTCCCAGGTATCAAACTTCAACTTCCCAAAGTACTGGGTAGTTTAGCACCTCAGACGGTCGACTGTCTACCTAGACGGTTGTCCGTCTGACTACAAAGTCCAAACGAATTTCTGTCTGACTCACTGTGTTCAAAAAACACAGAAACTGTAAAACAGACGGACAACCGTCTGAACCAGACGGTCGTCCGTCTCACTTTTAAAAAAAAAATAATAAAAAAAAAATACACGATTGTGTTCTTAAAATCCCTAACTTTCCTCTCATTCCTCTTTCACTCCCCACGATTTCAAACCGTTTCAAATCCCTAACTTTCCTCCTTCCCTCTACCCATATCTCTCTCTCCCTTTCCTTCTTAAACCCTGCAACAAATTGCACACGACACAACCTGCAGCAGCATCGCCTCTCTGCCTTGCGTGTCTGAAGTCTCACTTGTAGCATCTCCATTTCTCCCTCTCTCTTGCGTGCATTTCTCTTGGTAAGTCTTCAAATCCCTCTATCCATCTATTTTATCTTGTTTTTTTGTTGTTCTCAACTCAAGTTTGATCTATCAACTACACTGAAATTCTGGATTTAGTCATATGAGTTGTTGCTTTTTTGGTTTCTCTGAAATTCCTTGGGTCCTAACCATGATGTCATACTGAAACTCCATAGTATGATTGCAACCTCTTATTGACCCTTCTTATGCATTCCTTTCCCTGATAAAATTATTTTTACAGCATCATTCAAGTAACTGATTTGGTATCCTCAAGACTTCAACTTTCCCTGTTTTGTTTTTGTCTTCCAAATCTAGTTATTTATTTTCAAAACCCTATACTCTGAGTTGCTTGTTGAAACCATATTCTGTGGAATAATTGTTGGTTAAAACAAGCCTCTAGATGAGTAAAAACAACTTATAATCTTCAAACCTATGAAGATTACATGTCCTTAGGGCACAAATTTTTTCCCTCCTGCATTTCTAAATAAAAATTCACAAACTCTCTGTGCAGCCTGTTTGCTTATACCTGTTGACATTTTGTTTAACAGATAAATCATGCCTCGTCGCAAGCATCCGTCAGATAGAGGTGGTGCCTCCGCATCTAGAGCCCACCCTCCTCGCTCTTCCCGACACCAACCTCCTGAGAGTCCACCTAGGATAGACAAATGGTTTAGGGATGCTAAGGCTCAAAGGGCGTACCCTAGAGTTGCTGCCCGCAGCATTGTACAAGGCTCCACTATTGACCTTGATGCCTTCTCCAAATTTCCCATCAAGGACATGTTTGAAGCCATGGGTTGGGAATCCATGCTTCATGCTGAGGAAATCACCTATGCCCGCTTAGTCAATCATTTCTATGCCAATCTTCGGCATGAGGGAACAAATGAAAATCTGACCATCACCTCATATGTGAAAGGGGTAGACATTACTCTCACCATCCCCTCTTTTAACCCCATCTGTCAGCTCTCCACGGAGGGTGCTCTTCGGTTTTGGACCTACAAGGATACCCCACCTGAGGATGTTCAGATAGATACAGTCTACCAAAGTCTTCTCCCACCTGAAACCTCTCCTCGCTACCACGTGGACATTCAAGAAACCATGTTCACTGAACAAGCCAAAGTTGTAAGCAAGATCACTCAAAGGAATGTAATCCCTAAAAAGAGACATCGATCTGATATTACCTCCTTTCAAACATATGTCACCTACTGTATTATTCATCAAGTCCCTCTCTATCTCCTATATGCCATTCTCTCCTACATGATTCAGTCTGCTGTGACTGGGAACAAATGTCTACCATATGGCAGTCTCCTCACCAAAATCTTCAAGCACTTCAACGTTAGCCTGAAAAATGAGGACCCTACTCCACCTACCTCCAGGATAGACGCCAAAGGCATTGTTCCCTCCCGCAAGCGAACCGCGGCCCAAGCACGCCGAAAGAGTGCCCCTCAACCCATGGATGTAGAGGGCACATCAGCTGGGCCCCAACAACCATCTTCCTACTCCTCCTCAACTGCTTCAAGATTTCAAGCACTTGATTCGAGCCTCACCAACATGCAACAACACTTCGATGCCCGCTTTGACTCCATAGGACATCGAATGGATACTGTTGACAACATGCTCACTCATCAAACCATCATGATGCACCACATGATGACTCATCTTCAGATTCCTCCCCTACCGGAACCGGAAGTCGCAGAAGAGGAAGGCGACGATGACGATGAGGAAAGAGACGAGGAAGGAGATGAGGAAGAAGATAGTGAAGGAACATGCAGTGGCAATGGAAATGAAGATGGAAGTGCAGATGATGAGGAAGGCAGTGACGATGCTGCCTAGTTGCTATATTCATATTTTTTTTGTGTGCTCTCTATTTCTGGCTTTCGCTTTACAATTGAACACTTGTTTTTTTTTTCTTTTCTCTTTTGCTGCCGTTATAGCTATTGCACTTTGCTGACACTTATGTTTAAATCTGCTTGTTGCCTTTACATTGCATAAAACAATCTCTATTGAAATACACAGTATATGTCTTTTACCCTCTTATTCTCTGCTATTTTCTTGCTTGTGATAACAGCAGGAGCTCATGTTTAGGGGGAGCTTCCTAAGTAGGGGGAGCATGCCATGCTTTTCCTCCTTTTTGTTTCTGACAAATGGGGAGAAAATAAAACCCTAAATAAAATGAAGATTGGAAATACATATGATGAGTTATCTGATGCTTACTAAGGGAAATAAGCACACTTCATGGTTATATAATCGTCCAAGTGCATAAACGGTAATGCTTTACGATTTATATCATTTTATCACTTGCACGTTTGTCATCATCAAAAAGGGGGAGATTGTTGGAAAATGCTTTTGCCACATCGGCCTCCAATCAGTTTTGATGATTACAAACACTCTACTAATGTTTTCATGTAGATATGTTTTGTCCAGCTCATCACTACAGAGAATCTCGATGTAAATAACCGAATCAAAGAAATTACCGGAGAGTCAAGCTCAAGATCAACTCAAACCATCTTAGACAAAGAACCAAAGTCAAGAGGAGTATCAAGGCCGTTGATCAAGATCAAGTCAAAGACAAAGTCAAAGATCAAGACTTAGGCTAAATTAGGGCTCAGGATACCTTTGCATACACACACATGTAAATGCATCCATAATATGTAATTCATGTTACTAGAGTGACCTAGGACATGTAAGTAAGGTGTACAACGCTTAGGGTTGACAAAAAGATCCAAAAACCCAAGCCATGTCCTAGCCCAAAACTGTTCAGCAAAACAGAGCTCAGACGGTCGACCGTCTATTTTAATGATTCTGTTTCTTAGAAAAAAAAGAAGGCCAGACAGAATTTCCGTTTGGCAGACGGATGCCTGTCTGGGCCAGTCCAAGCCAGACGGACGTCCGTCTGGCCCTGATTTGACTATAACGGCTAGTTTGAAGAGAATATTCTCAACAGCTGTTTGCAACGGATACTTTTGAGACGGCTGACCGTCTGGACCAAAATCTCGCTGAGATTTTATATCCGTTGGGGAAATGGGGAGGGCAATGAATTGAGGTCTATAAAAGCCCAACCACCCTCATTTGAGAATCATTCTTCTCCCCCATCAAGCACATACTCACTCACAAGTGAGAAAGCAAATTCTTGTTGTTTTAGCATTATTACAGTCCTCTCAACTCCGTTTAACTTTGAGGGATATTCCAAAGTTAAAGCTTTTATTAAAGCAAAGCTTGGAGTTATTGAAAGCCACTGAAGTATATTGATGCTTGCTATTCTTGATTCATTCATTGCATCACTCGCACTCAAGGGGTAAAGTGTTACTCTCCTTTGATAGGTAATATCTAATACTTCTTGCATTTTGAATTGGTTATTTAATTCTAGTCTAGGTTGATTAGAATTTATTGTATTGGGTACTCTTGCTCGTGAACGAAGATTGTAAAGGGTACTCTTGCCCAGTAACAAAGATTGTAAGGGTTTGATTCTCTACCCATTGTATTGAAAGAGATTCATTAGTGGAAAAACTCTCTTGAGGCTAAGAGAGGAGTGGACGTAGACTCGTAGAGTCAAACCACTATAAATTCTGTGTTTGTGATTGTTGTTTTCATTAAATTTCATTTTAAACTGTTAATTCATTTTGAAATTGCAACCAAACAAAGAATTTGGTATAAACCACTAGGTACAACCTAATCACCCCCCCCTCTAGGTTGCACCAATAGGCTGGGTGGATGTGACATGGTTACTTCATGGATTTCGTCCACTTAGTGAGATGTGGCGCAAGTTTCCTCAGGAAGCACGTTTCTACTCTTCAGCGGCTCCCTTAATGGACTTTAACGGAGCTGTTACTTCGAGAGTCACTCCCCAAAGTCTCGAGAGGCGTATGGGGCGATTACTTCTATACCCCTTTGATTTGGTCTCTCTTTGAAGACTCTTCAAACGTGGCTCTCCATATTTGGGGTACTTGTTTCCTCAACCCAGGTCCTTCCCGACGGGGGTCTTTACATCTATCCCAATAGGGGCTTCTTCGAGCTAACCCCAATAGGGGTTCTTCATATATTCCCTGTCAGGTAACCTGACCAAGGAGTTACTAGGGCTGGTTCCTTGCCACTATAGTTGTAAACAAAGAGAACTTGTGTGATTTCTGTTTGATGATTTAATGCATTTGTTTTCTTTCGTTAGAAAGAAGAAAAAAAATATATACTAGTAAAAAATGCTAAACAAATAGTGTTATAATAAAAAAATAAATAAATTTAGTTGAAATAGTACATTCAAATAAAAATGACACTGAAAGATAAAGAAAAAAAATTCTCAGTATTTACATATAAAGATTAATTAAACTTATCATATCTAATTTTTCTCTATTTCAATATTTTTACATTTTATGTTTTCATATTTGTCTAAATCAACTACTTGCTTCAGTTTATCATCTTCATTTTTTATTAGATATGCAATAATGGCCTTCGATCTTATGTTGTATTTGTTTATACTATCAAATTTGAAATAGAATGAATGCATTCGACCATGACAATAATCCAATTTGTTTTTATGCTGTAAAATTCGATTTAAAAAAAGAAGATATTAGATTTTTAACTGAGTCATCTAAATTGGTATTATAAATATATTATTTTATAATGCTAATAAATATATAGTATTTTTTTTTGGATGCTGCATATTTAGTTGTTGAACAATCAACAATACTCTAAATAGCATCGAATATTGTAATTGTTATTGTCCCTATAGAATCTGACACTCTAAATATTCCCATATGTTAATTATTAAAGTCACAATATAAATTTTTATTAATATAATTACAGGGTTTAGAATCTTACTGTGGTGTGTATAGATGTTCCTAAAATAGAGTGAAATAGATGTTCCCAAAATCTTAAGGGAAGATTCTCACTTGTTACGCCGTTTACGGTTTTGGATTACATTCTTGATGAGACAACCTTCTCACATACATTTATCAATCTATCCTTAAAATGAACCTTATAGGTTGCTGACTGTTGTCTCTGTAGGTGATGCGTCCAAAATCTGCTCAGCACTTAGATCTCCTGTGGATGACCTGCAAAAACGAACGTCAGATGTGGCCCAACCGCTGGATCGGGAGTCCACCTCCGAAGGCTAAGTCAGTTGATGAACTTAATCACAAACGGCTCTGCTTGAGTACAGAGCTAAGGAATGAACAACGAGAATATGATTCAGATTGTATGTGTCCTTCTACCTTGTGAGTAGGTAATGTCTTATATAAAGTGTACCTTCGAATCTCCTTCGTTGGATGTATTTGAGCCTTCTTCGGATAGCCGTCAGATCTTAACAGATAGATCCGTTGAGTGATAGATCCCTACTAGGTTGGACTAGTAGATGACTCCTTTGATAATACGATCGCTATATGGTAGTTTTCTATACAGAAGCGATAAGCATTAGCCACAAATTCTGCTTCCCGTCTCTTTGACGATTAGTCCATTCCGATCGTAGAGGATTAGGGTGTGCTTGTGACCGAGTTAGTTTTCTTCCTCAACAAGCTATCTCTTGGACCCGGCCCGCTCAGAAGCGAGTCGATTCCTTTTGTCCCAACCAGGGTCGAGGATCGAACCAAGGTTGAACCAAGTTCGGTTATATTTTCTCCATATCACGAGCCCCCCAGACCAAGCGTTCGGGCGATCCCGAGGGCTTGGTTTTGAACTGGGTATTCTGTTGAACAATAGTTTTGCATAATCCCCAGCCCATTAAATGTCGTATCACATTTAATGCGGCTGTATTGCTTTTTCCTCGAGCATCGTAAATATTTTCACTTTTTGTGGGGGTGATGCCACGCGTCCATTGTAGCCGAAACTATCGTTGCTCACGAAATCAAAATGATGGTTTCTGAACACCTGTTTTTGATTTGTGAGTTCAAACTTTCGAACCATCTCCAAATCTCGATCGTCGATGTTGAATCCATCTCGATCGTACGTGTCCCCGATCACTCGTGCGAGTGCTTAAAAGTGGTTCGTTGTCTTCGTAGGTTTCATTCTCTTTGTCTAGAATTTTGAAACCTCATCGTCTTCTTCACGCTCTAACGATCATCTCGCTCTCGAGCATTCTGCCTCAGTGATTCAGTAAGTCTATTGACTCCTTTGCAATCTTTACTTTCGTCTCCAGGTTTCTTTTTTCTTGTTAAAAACCACAACCAGACTTTTTCAGTAATGGAAGGCGGTAGGGTTTCTTTTGAAATTCCTCCTGAACTTAGTGCCGGTAAGGGCGAATCTGGTGATGAGGCCTTTGCCTCAGTCCCTCTTGAGCAATCGGATAGTGACCAGAAAACCTTAACTTCCCTTTGGCGTGACTTCGAAGAAGTAAGCCAACAGAAAAGAGCAAAAGAAAGTGGTAAGGCTCCTTCTGCGCTTCCTGAGTCTGGACCATCTAGAACTCCAAAGGCGATTGCCGAATCCTCTGGGCAGTCCAAACAACCTATCAAGTCCACCGATGGACCTGGTTCTGTTGCCTCCTCGTTTACTAAGGAGAACCTTCCTTTAGCCATCGAACGCTTCGACTTTCCTTCCTTGTACCATCTTAGGGCTCCCACTCCTGATGAGAGGGTTAATTCGATCCTTCCTGGCGAATTTTCCCTGTATATAGATACCTTGGAAAGCGGAGTTCGCTTTCCTTTCTTCAATATTTTGTTTTCTGCTGTTCTAAATCATTGGGATATATGTCCTGGCATGCTTCTTCCCAATAGCTGGTATCTCATCGTCGGCTTTTGGGTTTATGTTTTGAACTTGACATCACACCTTCTCTTCCTCTTTTTGTACATTTTCATGTTCTTTCTCTTTCCCATCCTCCTGGCTCGGTCGTTCTTTCCAAGCGCAACAAAGTTGAGCTTGACTAGTCAAGTAGCATTCTTGCCAAGGGAACCTGCCCTTCCAATCACAAGGGGTGGCGCAAGCGGTATTTCTTCTGCCGAGCGCCTCAATCAGACCTTAACTTCCAGACCACTTGGAAATTGTACACTTCATACTCTTAGGGCAACCAGGTCCCTCAACTATCTAAGGAAGACAGAGCTACTGTCAGGAAGATCAAGTCAATTCCATGGTATCAAGAGATGTGGTTATGAGATGGTATACAACTACATTCTTCAATACTGGGGGCTGGCTCAATGTGAGCTTTCTAACTGCCACGTTTCGTTTTCTTGAATGTACTGCGAACTTTTTCAACTTTCTGACTGTCGTCCTTCTTTGTAGTGCCTCCAAGAATTAATCCAGACAACCTTCGGGTGAAGGCTGCCAAGGCCGTTGTGACTGCAGAGCAACGGTCTCCTCGAGCATTGACTGCAGAGCAGGTGACCCCTATGCCTCCCCCAGATCCTTCTTATAAGGGTATAAGAAACTTGAAGCTAGTGGTTGAGGCTTCGGGGAGAGGGGAAAAACTGATGGTGGAAGAGGTCGAAGTCCCCTCTCCCATCCGAACCAAAAGGAAGCATGACTTGGTCGATGCTTCTGCCCCGAAGAAATCCAAAAAGAATAAAGATTCTGAGGAGATCTTCGTCCCTCAATGGTCACTGGCGGTGACAGACCGAGTCACGCAGGATCATGAGAAGGCTGCCGAGTGGAGCTCTCTCGGCCTTATGCCTACTGATCGACAGGCCTTTGAAACCCTGCAAGACGACGCTCTCGTTCGTCTTTCCACGAGGTATTATTTTTCTTGGGTTTCCACTACCTGCTTTGTAATCTCTCCTGGGATTTTTGATAATTCTCCTACTTTCCTAGGAATGCTGTGTTGAGCTTCTACCAACACATGGAGGCCTTGAGCTGAGTTGGTCGTAGCAGCTCCTTGTTGCAGACCAGTGAAGAGAATTTGGCGAAGGCCAATTCTGAGGTGGACCGGCTGAAGAAAGCAGCCGAAGAGTTAAAAGAGGAGAATGACTAGGTCATAAACTCTTTGAAGAAGAATCTGGACTTGTCGACCAGTCGTGCTGCTGCTGCCGAACGCGAAGCCAAGAAGCAGAATAATCTTGCCACTGTGAGCACTGACAGCCTCGAGCTTCAAGCCATTGAGAATGAACGTCTGAAGAAGATGGCAGTTCCCAGCAAACCTGAACATCTTTCACAAGATCTTCGGAGGAACTGCATTCGGAAGTACCTGAACAACGTTCCCTTCAGCAATCTAATGACTCAATTTAACCTTCAAGCTTACTGAGAGGGGCAGAATGATGTCTTTAAAGATATTCTTGAAGCTGACCCTTCCTTTGACACAACTCCCTTTCGGAGCATATGTCACAAGGAAATCTTTGAGAAGTTTAAGCTGCCTATTCCAGAATGGGTTTGGGAGGAAGAGGACCCTATTCCAGCAGATCCAGATATCGAGAAGTTTCTTGATGATTCGCCGCCTCTTCCTGAAGAACCTCCAAAGTCTGCCTCAGACAAAGATCCTTCGGCCGAAAATGTTAAGGAACAATAGGAAGCTATCTTTTTTTTTTTTTTTTTTTTTTTTTTTTTTTTGTAATGTTGGCCCCCCACGGCCTACTGATAATGAAACAGTCATTTGCCACCTTCCTTCTCGAACTCTTCCAATGATTGCCAAAAAGCTCTAATAATACTTGCTCAAAGAATTTTCTTTGTTCCTTTTCGTAAAAATGACGTTTTAGGAAAGAGACAAGTTATTATGTAGAGAAACTTGTACCTTAATTGAAGATGATGCTCAGGAGCGTTAATTTGATTCTTACTGAACCTTTTATGACACTTGACAACTTAATCTCCCGATTGCTCCTTCTTTATGACGAAGCCCAAACATTTCCTCGTATTTGCATACGAATTGTTCTTCCCAAGGAATTGGGAATACTCTCTTATTTAATATTGGTGCGACGGTTGGTGTTTGACAGTATCCTCGTATCAGGTGCACATTACTCCGCGTGGAAACTTAGGACAGACTTCAAGTTTCGAATTTGAAGCGCCGTTATCTCCTGACTGTTGATCCTGCATTTTTCAGAATTCAAAATGTCTCTTCCATCCTAACCCTTAATTAACTTGGGCTTTCAACCGTCGCATCACTCCCTATGGCTATTTAAGTTCCTCAAGGGTGCTTCATCTTTATCCTTACTATCTGTAACTTATTCTTGTCTACTAAATTTGCAAAGTAGTATTTTGCCTTTGCTGCCTCTGTGCTCTTATCCTCCAACAATATCTTGATCAGAACCTGAACAAGTAAGTTTTCTCCTCTGTCATTTAGTTTTATCATGAACTTCTTCTTCTCCTTGAGTAATCTCCACAGTATTCATACTTGGGGTTTACTCATTATGGAAATTCCCTGTTGGATTCCTTGCTTTGTCTGTTCTTCATATCTAGGGTTTTCCCTTTTTTGCTATATTTTTGGTGGATTTCTCGTACTGACGATGCTTTCTTTTCCTTGGTAGTGCCTCCAAGAATTAACTTGGATAATATTAGGGCAAAATCTTCCAAGAAGACTGCTCCAGTGCTGACGAAGGTTGTTCCCTCTGAGGTGATTGCTGTTGGTGAATCTTCTAAATGCAAGGCGATTGCTGTTGGTGAATCTTCAGTTCAGATTCCCACAGCTTCTGCTGATGCTTCTCCCACGTCTCCTTTGCTGAGAGAGACCGTTCGGTCTTCTAACGAGGATGTGGCTCCCTCCGTCGTTGTTTGCACTGCTAAAACCCCTGTTAGCACTACACTGGAGTCCTCTTCCATAATGAAGACCCTTCGGGCTTCTAAGGAAGATGTGGTCCCTGCAGTCGTCGTTCGGGCCTTCGAACTTGAGTCTAGTGCTTGTTTGGCATCCTCCTCCAATCCTTCTAGTGTGGAGGTTTTAGAGGAGGCCGAGGATTCTGCTTTTAGGAAGCGCCCTCGGTTGGCCGATGATGTTTTCCAACCTTCCTAGTCGCTGAAGAGGTCTGACTTGGTGACAGGCGATTTTGACAAGGCACTAAAATGGTGCACTTCTGTTCAAATGCCTGCCGAGAGCAGAGCCTTCTCTACGGTCCCAAATAAGGAATTTATAAAATCCTTGGTGATGTAAGTTTTTCTTCATTACCTTTCGTTCTGAAGATTTTTCTTTTGCTCTTGACTAACTCTTAAGTTGTTGCAGGAGTCTCGCTGGTAATTTCCATAATCAAGTGGAAGCAGCCTTTAGACTCAGTAGACTGAGTGATGAGCTTTCTAGGCTTCGGGAAGAATCCAGAGCCAAAGATGTTGAGATTGCTCGTCTTGGAAACAACGCTTGGGAGATTGCCTGAGTGAAGAATTCCGAGAATGAGTGTCTTAATTCGGATTTGGATGGTGCCAGGGAGAAAATCCGACAGCTGGAGCGGGAAGTTGAAAAGCTTTTAGCAGGGGCGAAAGGGTCTGGAGCTGTATCAAGGACCCAAAGGCAAGATGTTACCCTTTTTCCCGAGTCCCTTCCGACTGATGTTCGCAGGGCTTGCATCTTCAAATATTTGCAGAGTAAGCCTTTTGTTGACATGCTGAACGCTTATTACTTGCAGACATATCGGGACGGTAAGAATGAGGTATGGGAATCGATACTAAGGAGAAATCCTTATTTCAACATGACTCCCCACTGCGCCAATTGTCATCCTGAAGTGTTTGCAAAGCTAGGACTTCCTCTTCCTGCCTGGGCCAACGACGTAATGGACTTTCCAACTCCAGATCCGGATATAATGCATCATCTTGATGACTCTCCTCCTTTGTCTCATCTTAAGGGATTCAGCTATGAAGAGCTTGCCTTGAATGCAGGTTTGATCAAAGGCCAGGCTTCTTCAGGAAAAGCTGGATAAAGAGTATGGAATTGCGGAGGATTTTGTAAGTTGGAGTTTACAGAATGCTTCGCAATCCCCGAGGGAGATAAACAAATGATAACATATGTTTTCCCGACTCTGTTCTTCTTGACTCTGTGTTGCTTCTGAAAAAGCTGCTTCGATCTTGTTTTAGAGTTCTTCACGATCACCGACGATGATTTTCCTTCTTGACCGAACAAAGATTGTATCCCAACACTTGTTATCTCATATGTATATTTGATGTAAAGGTTGGCCCCTTCTGGTCGTTTAAAGGAATAAAGAATTATCTTCATCTTTGAACTTTGTCAGTCACTTGAGTCTCTGTTGCAGTAGGTCTTAGTTGTTTTAAAACAATGCCTTTACTTAAAGATTTCTGTAGAAATTCAATAAGTTTGAGAAGGATTCACTCGGGTTTTAAACCGATGTCTTGTAGAAGGTCCCACACGGGTTTTAAACCGATGCCTTTACTTAAGGATTTCTCCGGAGAAATTCAATAAGTTTGAGAAGGACTCACTCGGGTTTTAAACCGACACCTTGTAGAAGGTCCCACACGGGTTTTAAACCGATGCCTTTTGATTTTGTCGCTGGATCTGATCTTGAGTGTTGTGTTGTCCCCAATCAAAAGATAGTGTGTTGAAAACTGAGAATTGTATTGATTGAGTTGAATACTGTTACATCATGAATGAAAATGATAATCTCCTCAAGGATAATATTTCTTCAAGTGCCTAGCATTCCACAAACGATCCAGCTCTTTGTTTGTTGTCATGTTCTTTAGCTTATACGCTCCCGAACCGACTGGTTTAATAACCATATAAGGACCTTCTCATGAAGGGTCCAATTTCCTCTGATGGCGTGGATCTGAAGCTAAGGTATTCCTTAATACCAAGTCTCCCGCTATGTATCGACGACTCTTCACTCGGGAATTATAATGTGATGCTATCCTTCGTTGATAATGTTGAATTCGTGCTATTGCTTTTGCATGAACTTCATCTAACAAGTCAAGGCTATCTAGTAGTCCTTGTTCGTTCACTTTTTCTTTGAACCCTCTTTCCTGTTCCAGCCATTACTTAAACAGGTGCCAATGCTTCAGATCCATAAGCCAGTTTAAAAGGAGTTTCTCCTGTGGGTGTTCGAACCGTAGTTCGATAGGCCCACAGAACGTTGTGCAATTCTTCGATCCATAAGGCTCTATCAGCTTTTAGTCTCTTCTTTATCCCCTCAAGTAATGTTCGGTTTGTAACCTCCACTTGGCCGTTGCTTTGGGGGTATGCCACTGATGACATACGATGCTTGATCAGATAAGTACTGCAAAATTGTTCAAACTGTGGATTATCGAATTGAGTGCCATGATCGATTACGATTATTTTTGGCATCCCGAACTAGTAAATGATAGACTCGAGCACGAACTTCTCCACCTTTCGTTCAGTGATGGTTGCCAGAGAGCTACCCTCGACCCATTTGGTGAAGTAGTCAATCGCTACTATAAGATATTCTCTTCCACTAGATGCCTTGGTGAATTTTCCCATGATATCGATTCCCCACATCGCAAAAGGGATGGGGTCTAGAATCGAAGTCAAGGTTTTAGCTGGACTTTTAGATACTGTAGCATGGATTTGACAATTACTACACCGACGAAAATATTCCATAGCAGCTTGTTGAAGCTTAGGCCAATACAGACTGAGCCTTAAAATTTTGTGTGCAAGGGCCCGACCGCCCATATGAGCCCCACAAATTCCTTCATGTACCTTGGCTAGAGCTAATTCCGATCCTTTGGGACCCAAGCATCTTAAGAGGGGTCCAGCATATGATCTTCTGTATAGCCCTCCATTCTGCATTATGAATCGCGCTGATCGTACCTTGATTAATCTTGCTTCTTTCAGATCTTCTGGCAATTTATCATCTCTTAGATATTCCACGATCGGATCCTTCCAACACTGTTCAGCTTCAATATATGATATCTCCTTCTCCCGATAACTTGGGAATGTTACTTCCTCTATATAGACCGAAGGGTCTAAATTCTTTTCCTTGGCATTAGCTAGTCTTGATAGCTCATCTGCCATCGTATTTTCTTTTCTTGGGATCTGACATACTTTCAAATTCCTGAATTCTTTTTGCACTGCTTGCACAATCTCTTGATATTTTTGTAATTGGGGTTCTTTGACACTATACTCCCCTTGTACATGATTAACAATAAGCTACGAGTCACTAAAAATAGTTACCTCCGCTATCACCAATGCTTTTGACAATCGAAGTCCGGCTATTAGAGCCTCGTACTCTGCTTCATTGTTACTTGCTTCGAATGTGAATCTTAATGCATACAGAATAATAAAACCTGCTGGACTCTTCAAAAGAATTCCAGCCCCTGCTCCTTGCTTATTACTCAAACCATCCACGTATACCTCCCAAACGGTTGGAATAGTGGGTTCGATAATCTCCTCTACTGGTGCAGTAGTCTCTACTATGAAATCGACCAATGCTTGGGTTTTAATTATCGTTCGAGGCTTAAAGCTTACTTGGAACTCACTGAACTCGACCGACCAAGCTACCATTCTTCTAGACAAATCAGGTTTACGAACTTTACTAAGGGGAAAAGTAGTAAATACCTCGATTGGATGAGCCTGAAAGTATGGCCGTAGTTTTCTAGCTGCCATCATAAGAGCCAAAGCCTGCTTTTTGATCTGAGAGTACCGTGTTTTTGCGTCGAGTAATACGTGACTGACATAATAGATTGGCCACTTCTTTTTGTCTTTTTCCCGAACGAGTACCGCGCTTACTGCTGAGGGGGATGTTGCTAAATATAGTTGCAAAATTTATCCCTTTTTGGGTCGGAACAATAGCGGTGGTCTTCCCAGTGTGTCCTTCAAATCTTCGAAAGCCTTCTAACACTCTTCAGTCCATTTTGCCTCCTTACCGCCCCTCAAATCTTTGAGTGCTTTGAAAAAGGTAGGCATTTTTCTCCCGACTGTAAGATGAACCGGTTCAACGCGGCTACTCTCCCCGTTAATCATTGCATATCTTGAACAGTCTTGGGCGCTTCCATATCAATCAAAGCTTGTATTTTGGCCAGATTAGCCTCAGTACCTCTTTGTGATACCATAAAGCCCAAGAACTTGCCCGACGAGACTCCGAAGGCTCACTTTTCCGGATTCAGCTTCATTTGGTACTTCCGTAGTACTGAAAATACCTCCGCTAAATCTTCAATGTGTTTTTCCCTTGCAATGCTCTTTATCAGCATATCGTCAACATATGCTTCCATGTTCTTCCCGATCAAGTCTTTAAAAATTTTGTTGATAGCCCTCTGATAAGTAGCCCCTGCATTTTTCAGGCCAAACGGCATGACTTTGTAATAAAAACTCTCACAATCAGTCATGAAAGCCATAAACTTTTTGTCCTCCTTGTTCATGAGGAACTGGTTGTATCCTGAGTATGCATCCATGAAACTCAATGTTTCATATCTTGCCGTGGCATCTATCAACAGATCAATCCTGGGTAACGGATAACAATCTTTTGGGCAAGCCTTGCTGAGATCTGTGTAATTTGTACACATTCTCCACTTTCCATTTTCCTTCTTAACCATTACCCCGTTGGCCAACCAGATTGGGCATTCTATGGGTTCAATGAAACCAGAGTTCTTCAATTTTTCAACCTCACCCCGAACGGCTTCATACTTTTCTATGGAGAGATTTCTCCTTTTTTGAATTACTGGTTTCACCTTCGGATCTATCCAAAGTTTATGCTCTGCAACTTGCCAATCAATTCCTGGCATATCGTCCGTAGACCACGCGAACACATCGCTGTTTTGTTGAAGAAAAGACTTCAACTCCTTCTTGAATTCTTCCAGCTGCTCAGACCCGATATAAGTAATCCCTTTTTCGTCATCGGGATATAGCTGAATTTGTTCTAACTTCTCTACTGGCTCAGGCCTTTGCATCTCTACCTCGTCCCGATCGTCTCGTACTTCTATTGGTAACGCAGTTACCTTTCTCAGGCCCTCCTTATCCTTTAAATATGCTACATAACATTGTCAAGAAATTCTTTGGTTGGATGAGACCTGACCAATTCCCATTTATGTCGGGAATTTTATTTTCAGGTGCTTTGTTAAAACTGTAGCACCTAACTTTGATAAGGATGGCCTTCCGAGGATGACGTTATAAGCTGGAAGTTCTCGAACCACCAAGAAGTTTACCCGAATAGTAGCCTCTTTGGGGAAGCTTCCAATCGACAGATCTAGCTGTTCAGATCCTTTTGCTATTGCGGACAATCCCGCAAAGCCATATAGGTGTGTGGATGACGGTTCCATCAAGTCTTCATCCACTTTAAGCTTTTGATAAGCTGCATAGGATAAAAGGTTTACAGCAGACCCGGTGTCAACTAACACCCTATGCACCTCTGGGCGTGCAATTTCTACTGTGATGACTATGGCATCATCATGAGGTAAACAAACGCTTCTTTCATCTTCTTCGCCGAAGGTGATCGAACACTCACCATTCGGCCTTGTATGCTTCTGCGTTTCTCCGGTTCCAACAAACTTGGATTTGGCTTTCAGCTTCCGGAGCGACTCAGGTTCGGGACCTCCAAATATTGTTAGTATGGGTGACTGAGTGGCATCGATCACTTCCTCACCTTTCTTAGATTTAGGAGCCTCCGTCGGTTGTTCTAGGCTAACCGAACGTTCCCTCTTGTTACCCATGTCTCGCGGTTCCGCTCGTCTCCCTTTGAAGAAATTGGACAAGTGCCCTTGAGATATCAATCTTTCAATATCCGCCTTTAAATGTCTGCAATCATTGGTATAGTGAGCGTAATCCTTGTGGAAACGGCAATA
This sequence comes from Hakea prostrata, assembly GCF_041222555.1. Lineage (NCBI taxonomy): Eukaryota > Viridiplantae > Streptophyta > Magnoliopsida > Proteales > Proteaceae > Hakea > Hakea prostrata. The sequence goes on from NC_142603.1 coordinate 32,572,228, forward strand.
CCTTTCTCTATCCTGCTCCCCAAGTTTTGTGGGAAGCTTTGGAGGCCATTTCAAGATATTCTATTTCTTGATAATATTTAAAATATCAGCCCGAGGAGTTTTTAATGGAGTATACTCACTTTTACCGGGAGATCTCTGCCGCCATGCCTGATGAGGTTTTCCAACTCGATCACGAACATTCTGCTTCGGCCTCTGCTTGTTCTCAGGGGCCTTCTGTTCTTTTGTAGAGGCTTTATTATCCCCTTGGCTTGCGTCTTGGATCTCCGTCACCTCTGCCTGCTTCTGACACCTTTGCACCAGTTCAGCATAAGTGGTAGGCATGTCTTGATGTAATAACTCCAAAAGTCGTCAGTTAGTGAGTCCAGTGAACAAAGTAGTTTTAGCCACTTGTTCATCTAGATTCTCTATCTCCATTGTAACCCTGTTAAATCTTTTCAGGTATTCTCGAATCGATTCACTCTTGTCTGATAGTGAACAAGGTCTCCTCGGTCTTTTTGATTTGGATTCCGCTTTGGAATCGTCCTATGAATTTGCGCGCCAATTCTTCAAAATCCACGATCCTTCTCGACGAGAGATTCGAAAACCATTTCTGTGCTGCTCTAGTCAAGGATGAACCGAAAACCCTGCAAAGGATTTCATCGGAATTACCCGCAACAGCCATAGTCTGCTGATAATAACTGATGTGTGCGGTGGGATCTCCCAAACCATCGAACGTGGAAAAGGTCGGCAAACGAAAATTGTGAGGAAACTGATATCCGGCTATGGTCTCGGTAAACAGAGTTTTTCAAATAACCGAATAGATATCATTAGTTATTCTCCCTCTCACCAATTGTCCGAGTTTTTGATTGATATTGGCCAATTCTTGACCAATATGTGCTAAACGATCTCCGACGACACGATCATTCTCCCGAGCCGCATGCCTGATAGTTGGTGAGTGAGTTCGTACTCCTGCACCCAACCTAGTATTTGAATCGGTTGTGGTTCCTTGTGGTCCTTCAAATCGATCATTTCTCCTAGGGAGTTCTCCAGTTCTCCTAGGTTCTCTTTCTCGCCTCCGGTCACCTTCTCGGAAATTCTGACCGACATTCTGGTCATCAATCAGTCTTTGCTCCCTTTGTAATGAGCGCCTTCCCGCGTCACAGTGATCAGGTGCTTGCGGTGCCACCACTTGCCTGGTCAGCGTACGGAGTGTCTGACTCACCTCCAATAACTAGAGTGGATTTGGAGGATTATTACCTCCTTGTCCACCATCTTCCCGTACTTCAAGAGGTCGACTCCCCTCAGGGATATTTGGATTATTTGCTCCGGGAATTTGAACGCCAGCATCTCGCTGAGCTGCAGCAACCGCTGCTGCTGCCGTCGCTGCCGATGATCTAGTAACCATGGCTTTTTGAAGCGATTCCCACAGACGGCGCCAAATGATGCGTCCAAAATCTGCTCAGCCATTGGATCTCCTGTGGATGACCTACAAAAACGAACGTCAGATGTGGCCCGACCGCTGGGATCGGGAGTCCACCTCTGAAGGCTAAGTCAGTTGATGAACTTAATCACAAACGGCTCTGCTTGAGTATAGAGCTAAGGAATGAACAACGAGAATACGATTCAGATTGTATGTGTCCTTCTACCTTGTGAGTAGGTGATGTCTTATATAGAGTGTACCTTCGAATCTCCTTCGTTGGATGTATTTGAGCCTTCTTTGGATAGCCGTCAGATCTTAACGGATAGATTCGTTGAGTGATAGATCCCTACTAGGTTGGACTAGTAGATGACTCCTTTAATAATACGATTGCTATATGGTAGTTATCCATACAGTAGCGATAAGCATTAGCCGCAAATGCTGCTACTCGTCTCTTTGACGATTAGTCCATTTCGATCGTAGAGGATTACGGCGTGCTTGTGACTGAGTTAGTTTTCTTCCTCAGCAAGCTATATCTCTTGGACCCGGCCCGCTCGGAAGCGAGTCGATTCCTTTTGTCCCCACCAGGGTCGAGGATCGAACCAAGGTTGAACCAGGTTCGGTTATATTTTCTCCATATCAGTAGGATTCTTAGCAACACCTTAGAATTTCTTGATCTAGTGAGATGGGCAATGAATAGATGGAGTCTTCTTAGAGATTAGGATCTCCAACTAGACCCAAAAGCAATTCCAAATATCAAAATGAAGGTGGGTACGAAGCCTTGTAGAGCCAAAGAAGACAGTGATTAAAACATAAACCAAAGTACCAAACAAATGATAAGATAAAATCATATAAACATGAAAAATAAAATAAAATAATTGTTAAAGCATAGAGGAAGAAACTGAATTGTAGTACCTGTAGCCAAATCTTTGACAAAAACAAAACAACAATCTCAATTATTATTGATTCAAAGAACATGTCCATGCTTAATCAGAAGCAGAGAAAGATTGGTAATGGTAATTGGTAAATGGAAAGAAAAAGAGAAAGAAACACCAAAGAGCTTGAGAAAGATTGTGGTTTGTAGGGAAGATTGTTTGAGATTTCACCACCTACCCAGCTAGCGGTAATTGTTATTCAACCATCTCGTTTTATATCTGCCATATTGAAGACGTTCAATTGCAAGGAAGATGCATGTAGATCTGTAATTTGGTGGGCTTTGTGCTGGGTTTAGTTGTTCCTTCCTTCACAGCAAATGGTTCTAATCGACTCAATTTTCTTGGTAGACAATTGAAAAAACTCCGTTTATCATACCAAGCGTACTTGAAGCATTAGGGGGGGGGGGGGGGAGAGAGAGAGAGAGAGAGAGAGAGAGGTAGGTCCCCGTCTTGGTAGAGCATCTCCCCTTTGAAAATAATAAAGAGAGATTGAGATTGTGATTTGCAAGGGAAGATTGTTTGAGATTTTTTTTTAAAAAAGTAGTTTATAGGAAATAAAGAATAAAAAACTTTAAATTAAGGTTAATAAAGGAAAGCATTTAAAAAATAAAAAGTAAATAAAATAAGGCTTCTAGTAGTTGTTTACAAGGAAAATTATTTGACATTGAAAAAAATAAATATCTATTACTTTCTTTACTAAGAAAGAGATTGGTGGTTTAAAATGATGGTTACTGCTTCAATTGTTTCCCATAAAAAAATTCTTTCTTGATTGACATTGAAAAATAATGTATCTCTTACTCTCTTTTCTAAAAAAAAAAAATTCTTTCTTGATTTGATTTTATGCATTTAAATAAAAAAAAATATATAAAAGATACCAAGAATTTGTGAAAAAAAAAATGATAGAGAAATTAATACAAAAAATATGACATTTGAACAACAACAAAGGATATAATAATCAAGTGAAAGATTTGCGGCGAAAGAGGAGTACATGCTTTTATAATAACTAGCAAACTTACACACGTGCAAATGCAGGTGACTATGTATGAAGGATTAAGAGAGTGAGATTTTGAAAATTGTTTTGTGAGATATCTTGATATGCAATAAAATAAAAGCAACCACAAGTGGAGAAATGATAATTTTCTAATGAAAATGGCATGCATCATAGTTAAAGGAAATATAGATTCGTGCATTCTATAATCTCTTATACTTCATTCTAATCGAATATTGGGAATACCATTTTTAAATTCAATATCCTAGCTAAAAATGTAGGAACAATATCGTAACATGTTTTTTCTCTATCTCTAAATAATTAACAAAGTGAATAAAAACAAAGAATAATCTACCAACAGAAATGTAAATCATAAAACATAGATGCATGATGCAATAGATGAAGAAGCAAAGAAAATGAGCATCGTCAGATTCATCAAAGCAATCGGTATCCATATCAACCGATGCTCCACTCTCATCATCGTCATCACTCAGGCCAAGAGTAAACGTAGTCTTAGCTGTTAATAATCCAAAATGGAACTTCAGTCAAGGCAGAATTGGTGAAGAGAGATAATTCTTGTTGTGTGCAAAGGAGATTGTGAGGCTTTACCAAAAGTAAATTTCTTAGCTAGGGGAGACTAAAGCAGCTGCTTGTCTTCATCTGATCCCTGCAAGATTCAGCAAGTATTACATCAAAGCACCAATAAAGTTTCAAATTAATAAAAATAATGCTCCTTAAGAACTACATGAAATGAACCTTGGATAGATGATAAATACCAAGAATCATAAGCAAAAGGCCATATAAAGTTTTTCCTTTTTTCTCTTCCAATAAAGAATATTCATTTTCGGGAAGAATGCAAACAACCAAGATTTACATTAAATATTAGAGATCTCAAATGGGACACAATAGATCAAAACCCATATAAGAATTACGGAGATGATTAGAAAAAAAGGCTTTTGCAAATTAAAATTTCATAAATGCTATTGAAGCATCCACATATTGGATACCTTCTTGATCCACTGAATATCACTTTCGTCCAGGCCTTTTGTGAACATTCTATTAAGCTTGAGAGGGTGATAGATCAAATAAAATAAAAAAGAAGTGCAAATGCACGTCGCTTATTGGAGGATGGATATGCAGTTGTTTAACCAAGTTTTGTACCTATGTCCCATAAGTCAACCTTTCAAACAGGCAATGTTTCGAGCTATTACCAACCCATCTGATGTACAATAATTTAAATCAGGAATTTACCATTTAAATTTTCAGTCATGTATAGTCCTAATGGCTACAAATAGAACATATTATGAATTGTCATTTTTTGCCAGATTGGAACCTTTCAGCACCGCCAACTTGTAATTTACTAAAAAGTGAGCTAGTTAGTGGCTATTGCTGCACAATCTTGTTCGTCCCTTCAGCCGGTTGAACCTGTAAGAATGAGCTTGACGGTGGAGGTCGAGTTTTCACCTCCAACGATCAAGTTAGGAATCCGACTAAGGAAGACAAGAAAATAGTGAACAATAAGAATACGAATAGTGATAGTTCTATTCAGCATACCTTTCTCTTGTGTTCTCATAACTCTTTATAGCTTTTCTATGCATGAGTTTGACTGGGACTCAAACATTAGTTAATCTGCAATATGAATTTCAATAATTGAATCCTACTCGAATTGGAGTAGCTGGATTCCAATTGAATACCGTTTCCTTGGCTACAAGTCTTCTTGGAATATGTCTTGCTATTCCGCCGACTTTATCTTGGCCAGTTTGGATTGGTCCGCCCTGGTCGGTCTAGCTGAACTGACTCGGGTTCAACCGAACGAGTTTAGGCTGGTTTATCTTTCCTCTATCAGTGGCGTTCATAAGACTCTTTGTATTTACAATCAGGGTTAAACTGGATTTTGTAATTGCAGTTCAGTTTGAACAGGGAATGCTTTTGAACATTGTAACTGTGAAATCCAGCCCTATCCTAACCTTGACCTTGACCCGGAAACCCTGTTGTTTGTAGGTTCGATGACCCGGAGTAAAGGAAGAAGTCAACTATGGGCCATCTCAATGGAAGACTTGGTGTTTGACCTAGAATCCATGGAAGTTGATGTTGGTGTTTCATATACGGAAATTTGCTCAGAACTAAAAAAATGGAAATTGCACCTAGTTGAAGATGAGTTTAGTTGATGGACTTGGAGTATTATTTGACTTGGTTCGAAGGCATTTCTACATACTAGGTAAGTCACTTGATGTGTGTGTAGAAGTTCTTTAAGTTTGGATTTGATCTGGACCTTCAATTCCCTGTCTTGGCCTTGCTGTCCTGCTTGGTCGACTTCTTGGTCGATTGGGCCAATCGACCAACCAGATCTATTTTTTCTGATTAGGTCTTGGTTGCTCTATTTAAGTGCATGCTTGAGTTTATTTCGTCTCCTCTGCCTCCTAAGCCCTCTGAGACGTGTGAAGACTCATTTCCAAGCCTCTCTTTGCATCCTTGGTGATAATCTTGCAGGAACTCAAGCAATCCTTCATCTTCTTGCTTCTAAGAAGTTGGTTATCTCTCCCATCTTCTTCCTCATCTCTGATTTTCATTTTCTTTGTGTTTGAGATTATGAAGTGGATGCTGCATTCTTGCAACCATCCCTTCTAAAATCTTCTTGTGATCTTTATTTTATGGTTTCATGATGATCTTTGCCATGATCATTGTGGAATCATCATGAAACAATGTCTAACCCTAACCCAATTTCTTTATTTGATCCTTATCATTTTTAGATATGTTTTTCTTGGTTGATTAGTGTACGATCTTGGCTTATTCTTTACTAGAATGAGTATTCCTTCATCTCTGGTTTTCATTTCATGATCATACTACGATTTCATCGAAAGCCCTAATTGTTACTTTTATGGAAGGTTTTGTTTCCAAATTTGTATCTTTGTGTTTTGATCAATGTTGGTGTTTAGACTTACTCTTTAATGTTAGGATACTGTCATTGAGGTCTCCTCCAAGTTTGGTGATGTTTCGGATCATGTAAATCAAGTTTCGGATCAGAAACATCACTTCTGTACCTTACTGACTCTGTTGGTCGACTGAGTCAGTAGACCAATCAATCGACCGATGAAGACAGAAGCTCTGTTCTTGGTCTATTCTGATTGGTTTGACTTTCTATCTTTTAGATCTCTGTCCTAATATAGTATCTATGATTGTTTAGGATCTTCTTGCCAAGTTTAGAATCATTCTCCTTGATTCTCGGATATTCTCAAAGCTATACAAGGTAAGGACAGTTACTTCCATAATTACGTAGATTGCGTGAATCTTAGTTTCTATATTTGGATTCACTACCATAAATGTAACATCTTGTTGTGATTCTACTGATGTAGGTACTACAACTACAATAGCATTACATATATGAATTCTTTTGATTATGAATGTCTTTTATTGTCACTTATGTATGAGATTGATCATGTCATTGTATATGTTTCTATGTGATGAGACAATGGTTGTGTACGTTATGACTGATTGATGAATGTGACTGATTAGGTATGGTTTGGGTTTGAGAGGTGTCTTTTTGACACTTCTGTCCTTGGACATCGGAGGGAATAGTATGGGATGTTCTCCGAAGATGCCCATCGACACTTTCCCGAATTATTGAATTTCATACCTAGGACTGTGTAGTAGTGTTTGGTTAGGAATACCCTGTTATATCAGACCTTGAAACAGAAGGGTATTGAGACCGAACAACCCGTGGTAGCAATGGGGATTCATGGGCGCTCAAGACCGGTAACCAACCCGTGAGAGGATAGGAATCACATTGTGGGGGCCATTTATTGGTAAGGTTGCATATGGATAGACTTGGGCTCATGAGCGCTCAAGACTGGTAACCAACCCGTGAGGGGACATGAGAGCTTCCCGTTTACCATATGTGGATAACCAATAGGGTTGATGAGTCCGTAGTCAGGGACTATGCTGACTCTAGTGCAAAGGATCGCCAGGGGCGAGGAATGGATGTATCTGGAACTGAATTGATATAACTAAGTAGAAGACTTGCATTTGGCTAGGCTTAACCTTGACATGCCAGTTCTTAGACCAATGGTGATGTGAGAGAGCGGTGACTTATATCCCCAGCAATGGATTGTCCCGAGGGATGGAGGACCCACTACCAATGGGCGTTGTGAGATGAGACCTTCCTAAAGAAGTAGTGCTATGACTTAAAGCATGTCTGCCAATAGAGACCATCATACATAGAGTTAGATTTATACATACATTGTCTATTTCATATCATATTGCATCATGTTATGTTCCATAATCATGTTATTTATGTTTATGTGGATTTAACTTGCCTTACTGAGTTATGTTCATGTTTATGTTCCATAATCACTCCTTTTGTACAATATCTTTTGTTAGACTTCTTTACAAGTTCTGAGTACTATGACGGTCCATATGAGGAAGCGCAAGGGAAGAGGTATACTTCACGCAGGGTAATACCAGTTACGACGATTACGGTGAAGATCCCTTGTGAGATCATGCTTCGTACTATGATTAGCCTGACCGTGGGGTGGAAGCGTCCGTGCCTGATTTCATAAGCCTATACTTAGAAAGATATTCTTTATAAAGTTGAAAACTCTTTAGTTTAGTTTTGTTTACTTTCTTTTTGGGAACAATTGTACTTCCTTTTCTTTCTTTTGAGCTACTTCCCGCTGCACTAGTGGAGTGAGATTCCGCCTCGCTCTACTTCTTTCGATTAGATACTTATCCGTTATCTTTTGCACTCTGATATTATATAATCTTGTTCTTTCCTTATTTAGATTTCTTGATTATTATTATTACACATTGATTTAATCATGATTATGTCATTGCTTATGTGGGAGGATGATTTCCTCGATACTTGATCTTCGGGGCTGTGGATCACACACTCGGGTATGCCAGATAGGGTACGGTTGAGTGGATGTGACAGAGTGGTATCGGAGCCCAAAGTTCAAGGAAATCCTAACCACAGAAAACAATAACGGAACATTCCTGAGTCATAGATCCAAAAATGACTCAACTATTCTTAGAAGTGAATAATAGGACACTTGGATTAGAAACTTACTTAATGAAGCATAACTGAATATTTTGAATAATACACAATAATTATATTTTAACAAATGTCATATAATGCAATAAAGGAAAATGCATAATACATAATAATAAAGAGAAACAAAATGAACTTCATTAATTTGAAGAAAAGTTTACAGCGTTTACATCTGATAAAGCATAATGGAAAATCCTAAGTACAATCTAACTAGGTGCTCTACTGTGATCTCTGAATGCTTTGAAGTCCTCGGCCATCTGAGTAATCTAAGACTCTATTCGCTCCTGCCGTGACTCCATTGCACTATACATCTGCTCCTGTCTGACCTCCATCCTCTTTAGCATGGAAGCCATCGATCTCATATATCATCCAGATCCGAAGTCTCTAGAACTGTGTGTGAAGAACCTCCACTCTCAAAATGTGATGATTTGGGAATCTCATGATGCTCTGAATCAGCCTCATGCATCTCAGTATCCTCCTCTGCTTGATCATCAGAATCTGGACCAGCATCACCCTCGTTTGCTAGAACCTCCTCCTCATCCTCCTTAGTATCATCATCCTCCTCACCCTTTGGACCTGGAGATCTCACAGTTTGAGTAAGCCGCATCTGTCTAATGGTCCTCATCCTGATTGTATACCCCAGTGCTCCAGTGACTACATCTGCTCCCTCTAGACTCACCCCGAAGTGCTGGAAGACTAATGTCAGTAATCTCCCAAAGCATAGGTTCCTCATACTCGGATGCACCACCAGGTCTATCATGATGTTCAGAATGATGTAGGACAAGTCGATCTGGAATCCCATGTAGGTACGGTAGATGACTACTGCCTCCATCACTATGGCCCTGTGATGATGTCCGGCCTTCGGCATGATGTTTCGGCCCACAATGCGACGGATAATCTGAGCCGAATCCGTCATCTTCCTGCTTTTCCGTGGAAGGTAACACTCTGAGTTATCCCAAAGAGTGGCACATATCTCATGATGCTTATAGGGCAACAAGTAAGGTCCACCTCAGCTCCTGAGGGTATCCATAAGCATTGATGTGGATAGTAAGGCACCTTGAGAATCTGTGCCAATGTCCTTGTGGAGAACCGGATATGTGTCTCCATGACCTTGCTCACAAGGATCAGTCTGAAAGGACGGCCCTGTCCTCTGGCCTCCTCGATAGACGTGAGGTTACTAAGGAACAACCTCACTAGCTCTGGGTAGACGGGCAAGTCCGCCGTGAAGAGATGAGTGCACCCTACGGTGTCGAATCTCTGTCGGATCTTGAACACCCTCAGCTATCATAAGTGAAGAAGTCGCCCGTACTCGAAGAATGCCTCCTACAGGAACTCTACCTGCGACGTATCGAATCGATCAAGCCGAAGTACCTCCGCTCTTGGCTGAGTTGGAACTCGATCTCTACCTCTCCGAGCTCCAACTATATGGCCTCGACCTCATCCTCCTCTCTGCATGATGAATGTCTGTGGAAAAGACAAAGGTCATTGCTTGTTAGAGTTGTTTCGAAAATTCAGCTAGAAGGGCATTATTGTAATTTCTCCTCAAAGTTGAAAATTTCGGAAAATGCAAATTTAACATACTAGCATGTGCAAAATACTTAGAATAGCATGATTATGGATTTTATTTGAAGAAAATCGATTAAAACCTCGGTTTAAAGTCAAAAATTCAGCAAGAAGGAATTTGGGGATTTTGCATTTTAGGTCAAAATTGGATTTTTGAAAATTCTGAAATTGGTGGAACCAAACTACATGTACACGTCCACAACATCATTTTAAGCATGTAGCATTTTATTTCGTGTGAAAACTCCAAGAGGTTTGTGAGAAATCAAATTTTTTCTAAAGATAGGCGATTTCGGTTACGAAAGCGATGTGAGAGTGCAAGGTTGTGTTAAAACTCGTTGTTTAAGGATGGCATTGTGTTAAAAACTCATGGAACATGTTTCTAAGTGTTCCTAAACATGATTTCTAGCAATAGACATAAGCAACACATGGTTTTTGAGGAAATGCTAGAATGAGAAGATGCATTTGAGAGAGAAAATGATGGTTTACCTTGTATGATGACGTATGAGTGTTAAAGAGTTATTGTTGAAGCACCAATCCACTCTTAGAACACTTAGAAGAAACCTAGAACTTCTTCCCCAGAGCTTCCTCTCAAGTTTGCAAGGTTTGGAATGAGTTTGAATGAGGATTTGTGACTTAAAATGCGAATTTTCGTGTGCTGTGAGCCTTGGTCGACTGATTGGTCGACTGGGCCAATCGACCAAGCAATCAACCAATGGACCCAGTATGTCACATCCTCCCAGCCGGTACCCTATCTGGCATACCCGAGAGTGTGATCCACAGCCCGAAGATCAGGTATCGAGTAATCAACCTCCCACATAAACAATAACATAATCATGAACAATAACAATAAAAGTGCGGAAGATAAACCATAGATCCAATAAGGAAAGAATGAATCATATATAAATCAGAATACTAGATATAATCAGAGTGTCAAAAACAGATAAGTAAAGTGAGGCAAAATCCCACTCTACAACCAGCGGAAAAGTAGTTCTAAAAGAGAATAAGCTAGACAAAATCTAATCCCAGTAGCAAGTACAATGGGTAACTAAATTGTTCTCCACTTTATAGACAACATCCCTATAAGTATAAATCTCATAAACGGCACAAGGGCGCTTCCACTCAATGGTCGGACAAAGCATCGTATGGAGCATAACCACTCGCGGGATCTTCAGTGTAATTGTTGTAACCGCAATCACCTTCCTGGAGATATGCCTCTTCGCCTTGCGCTTCTTCATAGGGACCGTCATAATATTCGTGCACTGCAGAATAGTCTAACAAACATTGTACAATAAAGGAATGAGTTTCAAAGAAACTCAGTAAGGCAGTTAAATCCATAATAACATAAATGGCAGGATTTCAAAACAAACATAAATGCAGTATGGTATGAGACAAACAATGAATCCCTCGGGAAATTCCATGGCTGGGGGTTAAGTCACCACTCTCTCACATCACCATTGGTCTAAGTACCGGCGCATGTCAGGGTAAAGCCTAGCCAAATGCAAGTCTTCTACTTAGTTACATCAAGTCGGATCCCAGATACGTCCATTCCTCGTCCCTGACGATCCTTTCCGGTATCCTTCACACTAGAGTCCTCATAGTCCCTGACTACGGACTCATCAACCCTATTGATCATCCACATATGGTAAATGGGAAGCTCTCACGTCCTCTCACGGGTTGGTTACCGGTCTTGAGCGCCCGTGAGCCCAAGTCTAACCATATGCAACCCTACCAATAAATGGCCCCCACAATGTGATTCCTGTCCTCTCACGGGTTGGTTACCGGTCTTGAGCGCCCATGAATCCCCATTGCTACCACGGGTCGTTCGGTCTCAATACCCCTCCGATTAGGGTCTGACATAACAGGACATCCTAGCCAAACACTACTAGACAATCCTAGATATGTCATCCAACAGTTTAGGAAGGTGTCCATAGGGCATCTCCGGAAACATCCCATAATATTCCCGTAGTAGTCCAAGGACAGAAGTGTCGAAAGGACACCTCTCCTTTCCAAACCATACTTAAGCATACACATGCATCAATTCATATCATCACATATATGGTAACTTCATATATGGAAAGAAATCAATAATCACAATCACTTTGTATATAATTGATAAGTAAATCATACATGAGTCAATTCAATATGAATAAGTAATGCTACTGATATCAAGGTAGTACCATAGTAGTATAACATCATAAGAATCTAATTAAAGAAATAACTTAACAAGATTCTAATATAGAAACTAAGATATGCAATTTATGTTGTTAAAGAAGTAACCATCCTTACCTTTTTATAACTCGCAAAGGAATCCTAAGAAATCAAGTAAGATCTTGGCAAACTTGAGAAGAAGGTCCTAAACAAGTGTATACAACATATTAGGAAAGATCCCTAACAGAAAAGATACCAAAACATCCAACACAGACCAATTCTGGAGTTGCTGTACTCATTGGTCGAGTGGATTGGTCGATGGTCCCGATCGACCAATCAGTCGACCAATGCAGACAGTAGCCTAAAAAAACAGAGTCTTAAGATATAAAATCCGAATTTGGTGGTTCAAAAGGGTACTAATCAAGGGGTAAACTACATCAGTAGTATCCTAACATATAGGGGACCTCAAAACACTAATTCAATCAAGCCATCAAGATCCAAATTAGGAAACAAAAAGTTACCATAATTAGATCAACCATGGATCTTGAAGAATTCAAGATAGAAATCAAAGACAAGAACAATAGGAGAATGGATCATTGCTTCAGGTAAAGGTGTCATGAAAAGCATACTTAGATCTTCAAGGAAATAGGCTTAAAAGCATAAATCTAAATAAGGAAACAAAACCTACCATATATGTAACTATCATGATTCATGAAGAAAACATGGTATGGTAGAAGAGAAACAACTAGAGATTGATAGATCATGGATCATGAAAAGAAAACACAGCAATTGACTACTAACATGATCAATATAGAAGATCCAAGGAGATCAGAATTCAAATCAGAAGTTAAACAAAGACTAGATCATGGTTTGATCATGATTCCTTCAAAAGCTTGCAATGATCATGGTTAAGATCATTGTTCTAGCCATTAATCCTTAGGATGATCATGAGAGACAAGTCCAGAGATGTTTGCAACAGAGAATGCAGCATCTCCTCTACTGTCTCAACTTAAAAAGGAAAGAAAAACAGAGATGGAGGAGAAGAAGAGAGTGTAGACATACCTTTGATGCAAAAGGAAGAGTTTCGACGAAGATCCGTCAAGAAAATCACCAAGGATGCAAGGGAGATGACTTGCAGAGGTCTTTGGTTCGTTCCAAAGAGTTTGGAGGCAGCAAATACGAAGTAGACTCGAGATTGGACTTAAATAGAGCAAGCAAGACCTAATTGCCAAAGACAGCACTCATTGGTCGAGTGGATTGGTCGACTGGTCCAGTCGACTAATCAGTCGACCAATGCTGACAGCAATTCCAAAACAGGGAATTGAAGACCCAGATCAAATCCAATCCTAAAGGGGTTTTGCACACATAACAAGTGACTTACCTAATAGGTAGAAATGCCTTCAAACCATGATAGAGAGCACTCCAAGTCCATCAACTAATCCGATCTTCATCAAGATTCAGTTTCCATAAATAGAACTTCATCATCAACTCTCATGGATTCAAAGCCAGACACCAAGTCCTCCACTGGGATGGCCCAAAGCTGACTTCTTACTTTACTTCGGGTCACTGGACCTACAAATAACAAGGTTTCCGGGTCAAGGTTAGGGCTGGGTTTTACACAGTGGCCTTGATTTCTGATGAATTTTGGGAAGACGTGGATTTTGTCCTATGATTAATTGTTTAATGACTAAATGGATATATTTGAGCATGATTTAAGATTTTTAATCATTTGGACTTGTGGATTAGGTTGAAACTTCGAAATTCGGTGTTTTTGATGTTTTCAGTTTTGCAGAATGGTTCTATTAAGAAGTGGTCGTGGTGGATCCAGTAGCCACGGGAATGGTGAGATACCTCTTGGCGGTTCTGAGATACCCCTTGATGGTTCTGAGTAGACCCACACTAGTGATCAGGGTACTCATGACATACTCGGTGCCCCGAACATCGGAAATTTCCATGATATTGCCAATATTATGGGCAATATGATGCAGCAACAGACGAACCAGTTCAATCAAATGCTGGCAGGTTTCATGACTCTACACAATAAGACTCGAACTGGTGCCAACGGAAATCCTCATGCTGCATTTCTGAATGTGGAAAGGTTGGCTGGAACTCCTCATACGCGTTTGATGGAGAGTTTCTTGAACCTACAAGTGCCCACTTTCACTGGTGTGTCCAAAGATGCCTTGTTTCCTAAAAGGTGGTTGCGTGAGTTGGAGAAAGCTTTCCGACATCTGCAATGTTCTGAAGCCCAAAAGATTTTGTTTGCTGAATAGAAGTTGCAATACGAAGCTGATGCCTGGTGGACCTCCACTTGGCCTATTTTGGAAGAGTTGCATGCATGAGTTGTGTCATAGGAAGTTTTTAAAGAGGCTTTCTGCAAGAACTATTTCCCTAAAGCCGTGATGGATGCAAAAGAGAATGAGTTTATGACTTTGATGCAAGGATCCCTGTCAGTGTTAGAATACCAACAAAAGTTTGAGGAACTCCACTTCTTTGCTCCTGATTCTCTGAAGCTTGACCGTGCTAAGGCAAAGAAATTCTTTAAAGGATTGCGGCCAACAATTAAAGCATACCTCACTATTCAGCCTATCGAAGCTATGCTCAAGTGGTTTAGAACTCGAAGAAGTTAGAAGAGACTGAGAAGAAGAGCACTCGCGTGCAAAGACCGTGGCAGTCAAGGAATCCTGGTTTAGTGGACTGTACTGAGCGGCGCTTTATGAGACTTGCACCTTACCCTACTCCTACTTTCCAGCCTAGGAGTGTAGGTCAGAGTCCTGGATTTCAGCAAGCCGGCCAGTATAATCAGTATGGAGGAAATCGGCAACCAGTGAACGTTCCAAATGTTAGGCCTGTGAATGCATTTCCTAGGCCTTTGGTTTAGAAGCCTCCAGTTGCAGCTACCATTGTTGGACTTAAGGATTTTGTTTGCTTCTTCTGTAAGTAGACCGGTTACTTTGCTCGTGCCTGTCCAAAGAGGTCAGTTCAATAGTCCACTCCTTTAGTGAAGAGTACTCCTGCCCCTCCTTCTGGTGGAGTGTCCAGTATTTCCGGTACTGAGCAAGATGCAAACCATGACGTGGTTACTGGAACATTGTTAGTCACTTCTATTGTGAAACCCAGCCCTGACCCTAATCCGGAAACTTTGTTATTTGTAGGTCCAGTGACCCAAAGTAAGGCAAGAAGTCATCTTTGGGCCATTTCTGTTGAGGACTTGATGGCTGGATTGGAATCCATGAGTGTTGATGCCAGTGTCCCAATGGTGGAAACTGCACCCGGATGAAGATTGGATTAGTTGATGGTCTTGGAGTGGTCTTTGTATTGATTCGAAGGCATTTCTAACTCCTAGGTATGTCACTCTAGGTGTGTGCAAAACCCCTTGATGTTTGGACTTGATCTGAGCCTTCAATTCCCTGTTTTGAAGTTGCTGTCTTGATTGGTCGACTCATTGGTCGATTGGACCAATCGACCAATCAATCGACCAATTGATTCTGTTTTTGAAATTTGAATCCTGTCTCTTCTATTTAAGTCTAATCTCGGGAATACTCCGCCTCCTCTGCCTCCTAAGCCTCTGGAACGAGTTAGAACCCTAATCTAACCCATTCCCTTGCATTCTTTGGTGATTTCTCGCAAAGACTTGAAGAATTCTTCATCTTCCTACGGCAAAGGTATGATTTCACTCACTCTGTGTTCTATCTCTGATTTTCTTTCTTTTATTCTGTTTCTTCATTGAGATCGGAAAGATGATGAAGCATTCTTGTAATCATCAATTCTCCGATCTCACCATATTCTTTAAGACTCATGATCATCATCATGATCTTAAACCCTGACTGTTGAATTCTTGAAAACCTAACCCTAATTCGTTGAAACCCTAACCTGTGTGATTGTCTGGAGAACTTTTGGTAACCTACCTTGTAAAAGGGAAATCCTTTTTGGGTGACATTGTGTTAACCTAAAACTTAATCATCTATATTTTCCTGTTTTGATTTGTCTTTGTTCATCCAGATGTCACAATTATTTGTCCAGGGAGCCAAAAGGGTGAAACCCTAATTTTCTTGGATCAAACCCAGGAACCCCCTTGTTGATCATGTTAACCCAATTATTATGTTTTCTTTACTAGATCTGAATTCTTTCATATCCTAGTTCATTATCTTTAATTTTTCTATTTTTCCCTCCTAACCTATGTTCAACCTAATTAGGTTAACCTCATGATTTCTAGGTTGTAACTTGAGAACTTGTTTTGATTTATGATTTGATATCCTCTATACCCTAGAATACTACCATGATAATTCCCCTCTGATTTGTATCCTTTTGAACCATCGAATTCGGTTATGGATTCTCAAAATTCGGATTCTTGTAGGCCATTGTTTGCATTGGTCGACTGGTCCAGCAGACCAATCAATCGACCAATGAGTACAGCAACCTCAATCTTGGTCTGTTTCGACTGATTTATGATCTCTGACTCCTGCTCATCCTCTGTCTCATCATCCTCCTCACCCTCTGGACCAGGAGATCTCACTGTCTGTGTCAGTCCCATTTGACGTACCATCCTAGTCCCCATGACATATCCTTGTGGACCAGTGTCCACTGGTGTATCCTCGAAACTGACCCCGAAATGCCTGAAGATCAAAGTCAGTAACCTCCCATAGCAAAGATTCCTCATGCTAGGCCGCAGAACCAGATCCAGCATGACCTACTGTATGATGTAGGAAAGGTCAATCTCGAAGCCCATGTAAATACGGTAGATGACTATGGCCTCCATCACTGTAATCCTATGGTAATGTCCAGCCTTCGGCATGATGTTTTGACCGACGATGCGACCGATAACTCGTGCATAATCTGTCATCTGTTCGCTGTTCCTAGGAGTGAAGCACCGGCGGCTGTCCCACAGTGTGTTGCATATCTCGCGCAACTCGTATGGCATCAAGTAGCTATCTATATCTTCTTCTGCAGGTATCCATACGCACTTATCTGGGTAGTGAGGGACCCGCAAGATCTCGGCTAACGATCTGGTGGAAAAGCGAATATGAGTCTGAAGGACCCTGCTCCTGAGGACAAGTCTAAGTGGATGCCCTGGACCTCTAGCCTCCTCGGTGTAAGTAAGGTTGCTGAAGAACAACCTCACTAGCTCAGGATATACAGGCAGATCCTCTGTGAAGAGATGAGTCCACTGCAAGGTGTCAAACCTCTGTTGTATCCTAAAGACTCGGAGCTGGCGAAGGTGTAATAGACGTCCTAGCTCGATCTGGCAGTAGCTGAAGTAGGCCTCATACAGGAACTCGGCCTGTGGAGTGTCGAAGCGCTCTGGTCTCCGGACATACCAGGTGCCCCGAATGTCGGAAGCTTTCATGATATTGCCAACATTATGGGCAATATGATGCAACAACAAGCAGCCAAGTTTAATCAGATGTTGACGGGTTTCATGACACTGCATAATGAGACTTGTGCTGGTGTTAATGTGAATCCTCATGCCGCAGTTCCAAATGCGGGTGGCCTTGCTAGAACTCCTCATACTCGCCTGATGGAGAGTTTTCTGAAGATGCAGGTGCCCAACTTTACTGGTGTTACCAAGGATCTCTTGTTCCCTAACAAGTGGATTCATGAGTTGGAAAAGACTTTTCGTCATCTGCAATGCTCCGAAGCTCAAAAGATTTTGTTTGCTGAGCGAAGTTGCAGCATGAAGCCGATCCTTGGTGGACTTCCACTCGGCCTGTTTTGGAAGGTTTGCATGCAGGTGTTGTAACTTGGGATTTATTCAAAGAGGTTTTTTGCATGAATTATTTCCCTGAGGCGGTAAAGGATGCGAAGGAAGCTGAGTTCATGGTTCTCTCACAAGGATCCTTGTCTGTGTTAGAGTACCAACAGAAGTTTGAGGAACTTCATTTCTTTGCTCCTGATTCTCTGAAGCCTGATATTGCTAAGGCGAAGAAGTTCTTTAAGGGATTGCGCCCTGCCAATTAAAGGCTATCTCACTGTCCAGCCTATAGTGAGCTATGCCCAAGTGGTGCAGAACTCGAAGAAATTGGAAGAAAATGAAAAGGAGAATGCTCGTGTGCAAAGGCCTTGACAGTCTAGAAACCCTAGTTTGGTGGATCGTAATGATCAGCGCTTTGTGAGACCTACACCCTATCGCACTCCTGCTTTTCAGCCTAGGAGTATAGGTCAAAGCCCTGGTTTTCGACAGCCTGGTCAGTTTTAGTATGGTGGGAATCGACCTCCAGTGAATGCAAGTGCTAGGCCAGTGAATGCGAATGCTAAGCCTTTTGTTCAGAAGCCTCCTGTTGCAGCTGCTCCGGTAGGACCGAGCAATCCTGTTTGCTTCTACTGTAAGCAGTCCGGTCATTTTGCTCGCGATTGTCCAAAGAAGCTTGTCCAGCAGCCTATTCCAGTGGTGAAGAGTGCTCCTGCTCCTCCCTCTGGTAGAGTGTTCAGTACCTCTAGTACTGAGCAAGATGGAAGCCATGATGTGATCACAGGTACATTGTCAGTCGCTTCTTTTCCTGCATTTGTTTTTTTGATACGGGTGCATCTCATTCGTTCATATCATCTGCATTCATTAAGAAGACTGACCTAATCCCTGATAAATTGTCTAGTTGTTTATTGATTAGTACACCTACTGGTCCTATTGTGAAACTAGATAAAGGATTAGTTAAATGTCCTGTATTGGTTGGTAAGATGAACTTGGAAGCTAATTTGGTACTTCTTGATATGAAAGACTTCGATGTTATTTTGGGAATTGACTGGTTAACAGCCCACAAAGCTGTATTTCTTTGCTCCTCGAGAAAGATTCAATTCCATACTTGCGTAGGTTCAGTTTTTGAATTTCAAGGTGAGAAAAGAAGGGTTTGTAAAAAGATATTGTCCGCATTGATGCAAATCTATACCATAGTAGATGATGCTTCTTCTGAAGGCAAGAGAAAAGTGGAGAAAAGAGTTGACGAAGTCAAGGTTGTCTGTGACTTTGTTGATGTCTTCCCTGATGATCTATCGGGAGTGCCTCTAGATAGGGATGTTGAATTTTCTATTGATCTCGTCCCTGGTGCCGCTCCGATATCTAAGGCTCCGTATAGGATGGCTCCTACTAAGTTAAAAGAGTTGCAAAACCAGTTAAATGAGCTAATTGAAAGAGGTTTCATACAACCTAGTGTGTCACCTTGGGGAGCTCCGGTCTTGTTCGTCAAGAAGAAAGATGGTAGTATGCGTCTGTGCATTGATTACCGTGAGTTGAATAAGTTGACTATCAAGAATAGATACCCGCTGCCCTGGATTGACGATCTCTTTGATCAATTGAAGGGTGCAGCTGTGTTCTCAAAGATTGACTTAAGGTCTGGGTATCACCAGTTGAAAGTGAAGTCAAGTGATGTCTTCAAGACAGCTTTCCGAACAAGGTACGACCATTATGAATTCCAAGTCATGCCTTTTGGATTAACTAATGCTTCTGCTGTGTTCATGGACCTCATGAACCGAGTCTTTCATGATGTGCTCGATAAGTTTGTGATTGTCTTCATTGATGATATTCTGATTTATTCGAAAAGTGAAGAAGAGCATGAAAGGCATCTAGATTTCACTTTGCAAAGACTACGAGAAAAGAAACTTTATGCTAAGTTTAGCAAGTGTGATTTCTGGCTCAAGAGTGTAGTATTCCTCGGCCATGTGGTTTCTACTGAAGGTATTCGTGTTGATCCTGAGAAAGTCCAAGCAGTTGCTGATTGGGAAAGGCCGAAGACTGTAACGGAAATAAGAAGTTTCCTTGGTCTGGCAGGTTACTATAGAAGGTTTGTTGAGAACTTTTCTCGGTTAGCTACTCCTATGACTAAGTTAACCCGAAAGGAAGAGAGGTTTGTTTGGTCTGACGCTTGTGAGAAGAATTTCCAAGAATTGAAGGATAGACTGACAAGTGCCCCGGTTTTGACTATACCTGATAGTTCTGGTGGTATGACAGTCTATACTGATGCGTCGAAGATTGGTTTGGGTTGTGTACTGATGCAGCATGGTAAGGTTGTAGCCTATGCCTCTCGGCAATTGAAGGATTATGAGCGGAATTACCCCACTCATGATTTAGAGCTTGCCGCTGTTGTTTTTGCTTTGAAGATTTGGAGACATTACCTCTATGGTGAGAAAATTGCCATATTCATGGATCATAAGAGTTTGAAATACTTCTTTACCCAGAAAGAGTTAAACATGAGGCAAAGAAGATGGTTGGAACTAGTCTCTGATTATGATTGTGATATTCAGTATCACCCTGGTAAGGCAAACGTTGTTGCTGATGCTCTTAGTAGGAAGATTCAGAAGAAGGTTCTGGATTTGAATGCTTTGAGTCTACCCTTGTTGTCTTCTATTGAGAGTTTTGATTTGGAAGTTGTTCCTGAGAATTTCTGCTGTTGTTCTTTCTGCTATGACGGCAAGGTCTGGTCTTAGAGATAAAATTGTTGCTTTGCAGAGTTCTGATCTAGAACTTAAGGACAAGGTTGAGAAGATTTCTTCAAATCCTGAGTCGGATCCCGACTTTGGTATATCTTTGGATGGTGCTTTATTGTTTAGAGGTAGATTGTGTGTGCTAGCAAATGAAGATCTTAAGAAGGAAATATTAAAGGAAGCACACCAATCAATCTTTACAGTACACCCTGGAAGCACCAAGATGTACAAGGACTTGAAGGAACATTTTTGGTGGATTGGTTTGAAGGCCGATGTTGATGACTTTGTTGCCAAGTGTGAGACTTGCCAGCGTGTGAAAGCCGTTCATCAACCTCCATTTGGATTGCTTCAGCCCCTTCCTGTTCCTAGTTGGAAGTGGAAAGATATCTCTATGGACTTCGTGACTAGCTTGCCTCGGACAAGTAAAGGCAATGACACTGTATGGGTGATTGTTGATAGGTTGACCAAATCAGCCCATTTCATTCCTATGAAGATCACTCATACTTTGGATAAGCTAGCTAGACTTTATGTGGATAATGTGGTTCGTCTACATGGTGTACCAATGAGTATTGTGTCCGATCGTGATCCTAGATTCACCTCAAGGTTTTGGAACATTTTACAGAAGGCCTTGGGAACCCAATTGAACTTGAGTACAGCTCATCATCCACAGTCAGATGGACAATTTGAGCGGACAATTCAGACTTTGGAAGACATGCTCAGATCTTGCGTGGTGGATATGGGTGGAAATTGGGATGAACACTTAGCTTTGGTTGAGTTTGCCTATAATAACAGTTATCAAGCAACGATAGGCATGACTCCGTTTAAGGATTTGTATGGTAGCACTTGTAGAACACCATTGTATTGGACTGAGACGGGTGAAAGAAAAGTCTTAGGTCTTGAGATGATTGAAGCTACAAGCGCAATGGTGGATATGATAAGAGAAAGGATTAAGTCTGCTCAGTCAAGACAGAAATCCTATGCTGACAAGAGAAGGACTGATCTGGAATTTCAAGTTGGAGAGAAAGTTTTCTTGAAGGTTTCACCAATGAAGGGTGTGATGAGATTTAATGTTAAAGGAAAGCTTAGCCCTCATTTCATTGGACCTTTTGAGATTTTGGAAAAAGTTGGACCGTTGCTTATCGATTGGCATTACCTCCGGCTATTGCTGTTGTGCATAATGTGTTCCACATTTCAATGCTCCGGAAATATGTTGAAAATCCGGAACATGTCTTACAGCAGGCATCTGAAGGACTTAGTGCTGATCTTACCTATGATGAAGAGCCAGCTGAAATTTTGGATAAGAAAGACAAGCAATTGCGGAATCACACCATCCCTTTGGTAAAGATTCGTTGGAAGGACCATACCCCTAAAGAAGCTTCTTGGGAGAAGGAAGAAGATATGAAGGAGAAGTTTCCTCACCTCTTTGGAAGCTCAAGTACGCTTTCAATTTCAAGGACGAAATTTCTTTAAGGGGGGGAGAATGTGAAACCCAGCCCTGACCCTAATCCGGAAACTTTGTTATTTGTAGGTCTAGTGACCCAAAGTAAGGCAAGAAGTCATCTTTGGGCCATTTCTGTTGAGGACTTGATGGCTGGATTGGAATCCATGAGTGTTGATGCCAGTGTCCCAATGGTGGAAACTGCACCCGGATGAAGATTGGATTAGTTGATGGTCTTGGAGTGGTCTCTGTATTGATTCGAAGGCATTTCTAACTCCTAGGTATGTCACTCTAGGTGTGTGCAAAACCCCTTGATGTTTGGACTTGATCTGAGCCTTCAATTCCCTGTTTTGAAGTTGCTGTCTTGATTGGTCGACTCATTGGTCGATTGGACCAATCGACCAATTGATTCTGTTTTTGAAATTTGAATCCTGTCTCTTCTATTTAAGTCTAATCTCGGGAATACTCCGCCTCCTCTGCCTCCTAAGCCTCTGGAACGAGTTAGAACCCTAATCTAACCCATTCCCTTGCATTCTTTGGTGATTTCTTGCAAAGACTTGAAGAATTCTTCATCTTCCTACGGCAATGGTATGATTTCACTCACTCTGTCTTCTATCTCTGATTTTCTTTCTTTTATTCTGTTCTTCATTGAGATCAGAAAGATGATGAAGCATTCTTGTAATCATCAATTCTCTAATCTCACCATATTCTTTAAGACTCATGATCATCATCATGATCTTAAACCCTGCCTGTTGAATTCTTGAAAACCTAACCCTAATTCTTTGAAACCCTAACCTGTGTGTTTGTCTGGAGAACTTTTGGTAACCTACCTTGTGAAAGGGAAATCCTTTTTGGGTGACATTGTGTTAACCTAAAACTTAATCATCTATATTTTCCTGTTTTGATTTGTCTTTGTTCATCCAGATGTCACAATTATTTGTCCAGGGAGCCAAAAGGGTGAAACCCTAATTTTCTTGGATCAAACCCAGGAACCCCCTTGTTGATCATGTTAACCCAATTATTATGTTTTCTTTACTAGATCTGAATTCTTTCATATCCTAGTTCATTATCTTTAATTTTTCTATTTTTCCCTCCTAACCTATGTTCAACCTAATTAGGTTAACCTCATGATTTCTAGGTTGTAACTTGAGAACTTGTTTTGATTTATGATTTGATATCCTCTATACCCTAGAATACTACCATGATAATCCCCCTCTGATTTGTATCCTTTTGAACCATCGAATTCGGATTCTTGTAGGCCACTGTTTGCATTGGTCGACTCATTGGTCGACTGGTCCAGCAGACCAATCAATCGACCAATGAGTACAGCAACCTCAATCTTGGTCTGTTTCGATTGATTTATGATCTTTTCCTTTATG
This sequence comes from Hakea prostrata, assembly GCF_041222555.1. Classification (NCBI taxonomy): domain Eukaryota; kingdom Viridiplantae; phylum Streptophyta; class Magnoliopsida; order Proteales; family Proteaceae; genus Hakea; species Hakea prostrata. The sequence continues at coordinate 32,595,531 of NC_142603.1, forward strand.
CATCTTTCCTAACATGTTGTGTGCACCTATTTAGGACTGTCTTCTTAGGTTTAGTCAAGATCATACTTGATTCTTTAAGATTCCATCCAAGTTAGACGGTAAGGATAGTTAATTCCTTAACTGCATAGATTACTTGTTCTCTGGTTTCTACTTTATGAAACTATGAGATTACCTACTGTTATTGTATTTTAATTCTGATCTCCTACTGTTGGAACAGTAGCACTTGTTTATATCATTTTTTATTATTATTTATGTTATATGAATTACTTATTACTGCTTAATCTAATGTTGCTTTTACATTCTCTTTTATATGATGAACTACTGGTTGTGTATGTCATGATTGATCTGAGAATGTGTTTGATTAAGTTTGGTTTGGGATTGGGAGGTGTCCTTTTGACACTTCTGTCCTTGGACATTATCGGAAATAGTATGGGATGTTTCCGGGGTTTCCCATCGACACTTTCCCGAATCAATGGTTGTCATACCTAGGGATGTCTAGCAGTGTTTGGCTAGGATACACCCCTGTTATATCAGCCTCGATTCGGAAGGGTATTGAGACCAAACGACCCGTGGTAGCAATGGGGATTCATGGGCGCTCAAGACCGGTGAGTTATATCCGTGAGAGGACGGGAATCACATTGTGGGGACCATTTATTGGAGGGTTGCATATGGCTAGACTTGGGCTCATGGGCGCTCGAGACCAGTGAGTTATATCCATGAGGGGACATGAGAGCTTCCCGTTTACCATATGTGGATAACCAATAGGGTTGATGAGTCCGATGAGTAATATCTGTGACTCTAGTGTGAAGGATACCGGAAAGGAACCCGAGAGGGGAGGAATGGAAGTATCTGGAACTGACTTGATGTAACTGAGTAGATGACTTGCATTGGGCTAGGCTTTTCCCTGACATGTGCCAGTACTTATGCCAAATGGTTGTGAGAGAGTGTGTTGACTTAACCCCTACCATGGTTTGTCTGAGAGGGATGCAGGACCCATTACCAACCGGCTGCCCAAGATACCTTAAATGGTTGAGGGATCCCAAGATATCTTATATGGTTGAGGGTGTGAGCGGACTTTCCTTAAGAAGTACGGTGCTATGACTTAAAGCATGTCTGCCATAGAGACTAGCATACATAGAGTTAGATGCATTCATACTTTATCTGTTTCATACTGCATTGCATCATGTTATGTTTTGCCACATGTTATCTATGATGTTATGGATTAACTACCTTACTGAGTTTCTTCGAAACTCATTCCTTTTGTATATTTCTTTTTGTTAGATTATCCTGCAGATATAGATTATCATGACGAGCAGTACAGCGAAGCACAAGTTGATGAAGCGTATTACACTCAAAGTGCTGGCAATGATCAAGATTACTTTGATGATTCCCCGGTGGATCAAGCTGCGCACTACTTTTGAGAACTGCATAGAGTTAGAACGGATTCATTGGATTGACGAAGTCCATACTTATGAAGACGTTATCTATAAACTTGAAGACGCTAGATCTTAGTTTATTTCTTAGTACATTTGTTTCAGTTGTAATTCCTTTTGATTTTCATACTACGTTCCGCTATTTTTGGTGAAGTGAGTTTCCGCCTCACTTTACTCCTTTTTGATATCATTGGATATCTGGTATCTTTCAGCACTCTGATTATACTAATTATTCATTTTTGTTTTGAACCCTGTTTATAATATTAAAACTTGATTTATTTCCTGTTTATGATTATGTTATTGTATATGTGGGAGGATGATTTCCTCGATACTTGATCTTAGGGGTTGTGGATCACACTCTCGGGTATGCCAGTTAGGGTACCGGCTGGGAGGATGTGACATCTATTCCTATATTTTTCTTATTTGATACGGGTGCATCCCATTCGTTCATATCATCTGCATTCATCAAGAAGACTGACCTAACACCTGAGAATCTATCTAGTTGTTTATTGATTAGTACTCCTACTAGATCTATGGTGAAACAAGATAAGGTGTTAGCTAAATGTCCTGTTTTGGTTGGTGAAGAAGAACTTAGAAGCCAATTTAGTACTTCTTGATATGAAAGACTTTGATATCATTTTGGGAATCAATTGGTTGATAGCCCACAAAGCTATAATTCTTTGCTCTTCAAAGAAAATCTAGTTTCAGATTTGTGGAAGTTCAGTTTTTGAATTCCAAGGCGAAAAAGGAAGAACTGATAAGAAGACCTTGACCGCATTGATGCAAGTCTGTGCTTTAGTAGAAGATGCTTCACCTGATAGCAAGGTAAAGGAAGAGAAGAAGTTAGAAGAAGTCAAGGTTGTTTGTGACTTCGTTGATGTCTTTCCTGGTGATCTATCAGGGCTGCCTCCTGATAGGGATGTTGAATTCTCTATAGATCTAATCCCTAGAGCTACTCTGGTATCTAAGGCTCTATATAGAATGGCTCCTACTGAACTGAAAGAACTACAAAACCAGTTGAATGAGCTCTTAGATAGGGGTTTTATACAGCCTAGTGTATCACCTTGGGGAGCTCCGGTCTTGTTTGTCAAGAAGAAAGATGGTAGTATGCGTCTATGCATCGATTACCGTGAGTTGAACAAGTTGACAATCAAGAATAGGTATCTGCTGCCCAGGATTGATGATTTCTTCGATCAATTGAAAGGCGCAGCCGTATTCTCAAAGATTGACTTAAGATCTGAATATCACCAATTGAAAGTGAAGCCAAGTGATATTTTCAAGACAGCGTTTAGAACAAGGTATGGGCATTATGAGTTAAGAGTCATGCCTTTCGGTTTGACTAATGCTCCTGTTGTGTTCATGGACCTCATGAACCGAGTATTTCATGATGTGCTTGATAAGTTTGTGATAGTTTTTATCGACGACATCTTGATTTACTCGAAGAATGAAGAAGAGCATGCAAGGCATTTAAATCTCACTTTGCAAAGACTGTGAGAAAAGAAGCTTTATGCTAAGTTCAGCAAGTGTGATTTTTGGCTCCAAAGGGTAGTATTTCTTGGCCATGTGGTTTCAGCTGAAGGTATTTGAGTTGACCCCAAAAAGGTACAAGCAGTTGCTGAATGGGAAAGACCGAAGACTGTGACGGAAATAAGGAGTTTCCTTGGATTTGCAGGATACTACAGAAGGTTTCTTGAGAACTTTTCTAGGTTGGCTGCTCCCATGACTAAGCTGACTAGAAAAGAAGAGAAGTTTGTTTGGTCTGATGCGTGTGAGAAGAATTTTCAAGAGTTGAAAGATAGATTGACAAGTGCCCGGGTGTTGATTATACCTGATAGTTTCGGCGGTTTGACAGTTTATACCGACACGTCAAAGATTGGTTTGGGTTGCATGCTGATGCAACATGGTAAGGCGGCCTATGCTTCTCGGCAATTGAAAGATTATGAGCGGAATTACCCCACTCATGATTTAGAACTTGCCGCTGTTGTCTTCGCTTTGAAGATTTGGAGACATTACCTCTATGATGAGAAAATTTCTATTTTCACGGATCATAAAAGTTTGAAATACTTCTTTATCCAAAAGGAGTTAAATATGAGATAAAGAAGATGGTTGGAATTGGTCTCTGATTATGATTGTGACATTCAGTATCACCCTGGTAAGGCAAATGTGGTTGCTGATGCTCTTACCAGGAAAAGTCAGAAGAAAGTACTGGACTTGAATGCTTTGAGTCAACCTCTATTGTCTTCAATTGCAAGTTTTGATTTGGAAGTGGTCCCTGAAGGTTCGGATTTTGTTCTTTCTGCCATGACAGCAAGATTTACCCTTAGAGACAGAATTGTTGCTCTGCAAGGTTCTGATCCGGAATTTAAAGAAAAGATTGAGAAGATTTCTTCGAATCCTGATTCGGACCCTGACTTTGGTATATCTATGGATGGTGTTCTATTGTTTGGAGGTAGACTTTGTGTGCCAACTAATGAAGAAATCAAGAAAGAGATATTGAAGGAAGCACACCAGTCGATCTTTACAGTACACCCTAGAAGCACCAAGATGTATAAGGACTTAAGAGAACATTTTTGGTGGATTGGTTTGAAGGCCGATGTAGAAGATTTTGTTGCCAAGTGTGAGACTTGCCAACATGTGACAGCAGTTTGTCAACCCCCATCTGGATTACTACAACCCCTTCCTATTCCTAGTTGGATGTGGGAAGATATCTCTATGGACTTCGTGACTAGCTTGCCTCGGACAAGTAAAGGCAATGGCACTGTATGGGTAATTGTTGATAGGTTGACCAAATCAACCCATTTCATTCCTATGTAGATCACTCATACTTTGGATAAGCTAGCTCGGCTTTATGTGGACAATGGAGTTCGTCTGCATGGAGTGCCAGTGAGTATTGTTTCTGATCGTGATCCTAGGTTCACCTCAAGGTTTTGGAACAGTTTGCAAAATGTAAAACCCAGCCCTAACCTTGACCCGGAAACCTTGTTATTTGTAGGTCCGATGACCCGGAGTAAAGTAAGAAGTCAGCTTTGGGCCATCCCAGTGGAGGACTTGGTGTCTGGCTTTGAATCCATGAAAGTTGATGATGAAGTTCTATTTATGGAAACTGAATCTTGATGAAGATTGGATTAGTTGATGGACTTCGAGTGCTCTCTATCTTGGTTTGAAGGCATTTCTACCTACTAGGTAAGTCACTTGACTTGTGTGCAAAACCCCTTTTGGATTGGATTTGATCTGGGCCTTCAATTCCCTGTTTTGGACTTGCTGTCAGCATTGGTCGACTGATTGGTCGACTGGGCCAGTCGACCAATCCACTCGACCAATGAGTGCTGTCTTTGGCAATTAGGTTTTTCTTGCTTTATTTAAGTCCAATCTCGAGTCCACTTCGTTTTTGCTGCCTCCAAACTCTCTGGAACGAACCAAAGACCTCTGCAAGTCATCTCCCTTGCATCCTTGGTGTTTTCTTGACGGATCTTCGTCGAAACTCTTCCTTTTTGCATCAAAAGGTATGTCTACTCTCTCTTCTTCTCCTCCATCTTTGTTTTTCTTTCCTTTTTGAGTTGAGACAGTAGAAGAGATGCTGCATTCTCTGTTGCAAACATCTCTGAACATGTTCTCATGATCATCCTAAGGATTTGAGGCTAGAACAATGATCTTAACCATGATCATTGCAAGATTTTGAAGGAATCATGATCTAATCTTGTTAAACATCTGATTTGAATTCTGATCTCTTTGGATCTTCTATATTGATCATGTTAGTAGTTAATTACTGTGTTTTCTTTCCATGATCCATGATCTATCAATCTCTAATTGTTCTCTTCTACCATACTATGTGTTCTTCATGAAGCATGGTAGTTACATATATGGTAGGTTTTATTTCCTTATTTAGATTTATGCTTCTAAGCCTTTTTCCTTGAAGATCTAAGTATGTTTTCATGATACCTTTACCTGAAGCAATGATCCATCCTCCTATTGTTCTTGTCTTTGATTTCTATTTCGAATTCATCAAGATCCATGGTTGATCTAATTATGGTAACTTTTTGTTTCCTAATTTGGATCTTGATGTCTTGATTTGATTGGTGTTTTGAAGTCCCCTATATGTTAGAATACTACTGATGTAGTTTACCCCTTGATTAGTACCCTTTTGAACCACCAAATTCGGATTTCATATCTTAAAACTCTGTTTTTTTTAGGCTACTGTCTGCATTGGTCGATTGATTGGTCGATCGTTGGACGATCGACCAATCCTACTCGACCAATGAGTACAGCAACTCCAATTGGTCTGTGTTGGATGTTTTGGTATCTTTTCTGTTAGGGATCTTTCCTAATATGTTGTATATACTTGTTTAGGACCTTCTTCTCAAGTTTGCCAAGATCTTACTTGATTTCTTAGGATTCCTTTGCGAGTTATAAAAGGTAAGGATGGTTATTTCCTTAATTACATAGATAGCATGAATCTAGTTTCTATATTTGAATATCGTTGATATGTTTCCTAAATTAGATTCTTACAACGATATACTACTGCTGCATAACCTTGATTACAGTAGCATTGCTTAAATTGATTCATGTATGATTTACTTACCAATTATATACAAGTTGATTGTAATTATTGATTTCTTTCCATATATGAAGTTACCATATATGTGATGATATGAATTGATGCATGTGTATGCTTAAGTATGGTTTGGAAAGGAGAGGTGTCCTTTTGACACTTCTGTCCTTGGACTACTACGGGAATATTATGGGATGTTTCCGGAGATGCCCTCTGGACACCTTCCTAAACTGTTGAATGACATATCTAGGATTGTCTAGTAGTGTTTGGCTAGGATGTCCTGTTATGTCAGACCCTAATCGGAGGGGTATTGAGACCGAACGACCCGTGGTAGCAATGGGGATTCATGGGCGCTCAAGACCGGTAACCAACCCGTGAGAGGACAGGAATCACATTGTAGGGGCCATTTATTGGTAGGGTTGCATATGGTTAGACTTGGGCTCACGGGCGCTTAAGACCGGTAACCAACCCGTGAGAGGACGTGAGAGCTTCCCGTTTACCATATGTGGATAACCAATAGGGTTGATGAGTCCGTAGTCGGGGACTATGAGGACTCTAGTGTGAAGGATACCGGAAAGGATCGTCGGGGACGAGGAATGGACGTATCTGGATCGACTTGATGTAACTAAGTAGAAGACTTGCATTCGGCTAGGTTTTACCACGACATGCGCCAAGTACTTATACCAAATGGTTGTGAGAGAGTGTGTTGACTTAACCCCCGCCATGGTTTGTCCCGAGGGATGAAGGACCCATTACCAATCGGCTGCTCAAGACCGGTGAAATGATCTGTGAGAGAATCCAAGATATCTTAAATGGTTGAGGATGTGAGCAGACCTTCCTAAAGAAGTACGGTGCTGTGACTTAAAGCATGTCTGCCAATAGAGACCAGCATACATAGAGTTAGATTCATTCATTCATTGCTTGTCTCATATCATATTGCATTTATGTTTGTTCTGGAATCTTGCCATTTATGTTATTATGGATTTTTAACTGCCTTACTGAGTTTCTTTGAAACTCATTCCTTTATTGTACAATGTTTGTTAGACTATCCTGCAGGTACTGAGTACTATGACGGTCCCTATGAAGAAGCGCAAGGCGAAGAGGCATATCTCCAGGAAGGTGATTGCGGTTACCACAATTACACTGAAGATCCCGCGAGTGGTTATGCTCCGTACGATGCTTAGTCCGACCATTGAGTGGAAGCGTCCTTGTGCCATTTATGAGATTTACACTTATAAGGATGTTGTCTATAAAGTGGAGAACAATTTAGTTACCCATTGTACTTGCTACTGGGATTAGCTTTTGTCTAGTTTATTCTTTTTAGAGCTACTTTTCCGCTGGTTGTAGAGTGGGATTTTTGCCTCACTTTACTTATCTGTTTGATACTCTGATTATATCTATCATTCTGATTCATTTATGATTCATTCTTACTTTATTGGATCTATGGTTTATCTTCCGCACTTTTATTATGATTGTTCATGATTATGTTATTGTTTATGTGGGAGGTTGATCACTCGATACCTGATCTTCGGGCTGTGGATCACACTCTCGGGTATGCCAGATAGGGTACCGGCTGGGAGGACGTGACAGATAAAAGGCCTTGGGAACCCAATTGAATTTGAGTACTGCTCATCACCCACAGTCGGATGGACAATCTGAGCAAACAATTCAAATTTTGGAAGACATGCTTAGATCTTGTGTTGTTGATATGGGCGGGAATTGGGATGAACACTTAGCTTTGGTTGAGTTTGCCTATAACAACAGTTATCAAGCAACAATAGGCATGGCTCCATTCAAGGCTTTGTATGGAAACACTTGTAGGACACCCTTGTATTGAATTGAGACTGGTGAAAGAAAAGTCTTAGGCCTGAAAATGATTGTAGCTACAAGCGCGATGGTTGATATGATTAGAGAAAGGATTCAGTCTGCCCAGTCAAGACAGAAATCCTATGCTCATAAGAGAAGAACCAATTTGGAATTTCAAGTTGGGGAGAAAATTTTCTTGAAGGTTTCACCTATGAAGGGTGTGATGAGATTCAATGTTAAAGGAAAGTTTAGCCCTCATTTCATTGGACCTTTTGAGATTCTTGAGAAGGTTGGACTTGTCGCTTATCGTCTACCCTTGCTTCCATCTCTTACTGAAGTTCATAATGTGTTTCATGTTTCGATGCTTTAGAAATACATAGAGAATCCAGAACACATACTATAGCAAGCACCTGAAGGACTTAGCGCTGATCTTACCTATGATGAAGAGCCAGCCGAAATCCTAGATAAGAAGGACAAGCAATTGCGGAATTGCACCATCCCTTTGGTGAATATTCGGTGGAAGAACCATACCCATGAAGAAGCTTCTTGGGAGAAGGAAGAAGGAAGAAGATATGAAGGAGAAGTTTCCTCATCTTTTTGGAAGTACAGGTACGCTTTCAATTTCGAGGATGAAATTTCTTTTAAGGGGGGGGGGAGAATGTGAAATCCAGCCTTATCCTAACCCTGACCTTGACCTGGAAACCCTGCAATTTGTAGGTCCGATGACACGGAGTAAAGGAAGAAGTCAACTATGGGCCATATCAGTGGAAGACTTGGTGTTTGACCTAGAAACCATGGAAGTTGATGATGGTATTCCATATATGGAAACTTGCTCAGAACTAAAAAAAGGATGCACCTAGTTGAAGATGAGTTTAGTTGATGGACTTGGAGTATTATTTGACTTGGTTCGAAGGCATTTCTACATACTAGGTAAGTCACTTGATGTGTGTGTAGAAGCTCTTTAAGTTTGGATTTGATCTGGACCTTCAATTCCCTGTCTTGGCCTTGCTGTCCTGCTTGGTCGACTGCTTGGTCGATTGGACCAATCGACCAACCAGATCTATTTTTGCTGATTAGGTCTTGGTTGCTCTATTTAAGTGCATGCTCGAGTTTATTTTGTCTCCTCTGCCTCCTAAGCCCTTTGAGACATGTGAAGACTCATTTCCAAGCCTCTTTTTGCATCCTTGGTGATAATCTTGCAAGAACTCAAGCAATCCTTCATCTTCTTGCTTCTAAGGTTGGTTATCTCTCCCATCTTCTTCCTCATCTCTGATTTTCCTTTTCTTTGTGTTTAGGATTATGAAGTGGATGTTGCATTCTTGCAAGCATCTCTTCTAAAATCTTCTTGTGATCTTTATTCTATGGTTTCATGATGATCTTCGCCATGATCATTGTGGAATCATCATGAAACAACGTCTAACCCTAACCCAATTTCTTGATTTGATCCTTATCATTTTTAGATATGTTTTTCTTGGTTGATTAGCGTACGATCTCGGCTTATTCTTTACTAGAATGAGTATTCCTTCATCTCTGGTTTCCATTTCATGATCATACTACGATTTCATCGAAAGCCCTAATTGTTACTTTTATGGAAGGTTTTGTTTCCAAATTTGTATCTTTGTGTTTTGATCAATGTTGGTGTTTAGACTTATTCTTTAATGTTAGGATACTGTCATTGAGGTCTCCTCCAAGTTTGGTGATGTTTCGGATCATGTAAATCAAGTTTCGGATCAGAAACATCACTTCTGTACCTTACTGACTCTGTTGGTCGACTGAGTCAGTAGACCAATCAATCGACCGATGAAGACAGAAGCTCTGTTCTTGGTCTGTTCTAATTGGTTTGACTTTCTATCTTTTAGATCTCTTTCCTAATATAGTATCTATGATTGTTTAGGATCTTCTTGCCAAGTTTAGAATCATTCTCCTTGATTCTCGGATATTCTCAAAGCTATACAAGGTAAGGACAGTTACTTCCATAATTACGTAGATTGCGTGAATCTTAGTTTCTATATTTGAATTCATTTGGATTCACTACCATAAATGTAATATCTTGTTGTGATTCTACTGATGTAGGTACTACAACTACAATAGCATTACATATATGAATTCTTTTGATTATGAATGTCTTTTATTGTCACTTATGTATGAGATCGATCATGTCATTGTATATGTTTCTATGTGATGAGACAATGGTTGTGTACGTTATGTCTGATTGATGAATGTGATTGATTAGGTATGGTTTGGGATTGAGAGGTGTCCTTTTGACACTTCTGTCCTTGGACATCGGAAGGAATAGTATGGGATGTTCTCCGAAGATGCCCATTGACGCTTTCCTGAATTATTGATTTTCATACCTAGGATTGTGTAGCAGTGTTTGGTTAGGAATACCCCGTTATATTAGACCTTGAATCGGAAGGGTATTGAGACCGAACAACCCGTGGTAGCAATGGGGATTCATGGGTGCTCAAGACCAGTAACCAACCCGTGAGAGGATAGGAATCACATTGTGGGGGCCATTTATTGGTAGGGTTGCATATGGATAGACTTAGGCTCATGGGCGCTCAAGACCGCTAACCAACCTGAGAGGGGACATGAGAGTTTCTCGTTTACCATATGTGGATAACCAATAGGGTTGATGAGTCCGTAGTCAGGGACTATGCTGACTCTAGTGCAAAGGATCGCCAGGGGCGAGGAATGGATGTATCTAGAACTGAATTGATATAACTAAGTAGAAGACTTGCATTTGGCTAGGCTTAACCTTGACATGCCAGTTCTTAGACCAATGGTGATGTGAGAAAGCGGTGACTTATATCCCCAGCAATGGATTGTCCCGAGGGATGGAGGACCCACTACCAACTGGCATTGTGAGATGAGACTTTCCTAAAGAAGTAGTGCTATGACTTAAAGCATGTCTGCTAATAGAGACCATCATACATAGAGTTAGGTTCATACATACATTGTCTATTTCATATCATATTGCATCATGTTATGTTCTGTAATCATGTTATTTATGTTTTTGTGGATTTAACTTGCCTTACTGAGTTTCTTTGAAACTCACTCCTTTTGTACAATATCTTTTGTTAGACTTCTTTACAGGTTCTAAGTACTATGACGGTCCATATGAGGAAGCGCAAGGTGAAGAGGTATACTTCACGCAGGGTAATAGCAGTTACAACGATTACGGTGAAGATCCCTCGTGTGATCATGCTTCGTACTATGATTAGCCCGACCGTGGGGTGGAAGCGTCCGTGCCTGATTTTAGAAGCCTATACTTAGAAAGATATTCTTTATAAAGTTGAAAACTACTCTTTAGTTTAGTTTTGTTTACTTTCTTTTTGGGAACAATTGTACTTTCTTTTCTTTCTTTTGAGCTACTTTCCGCTGCACTAGTGGAGTGAGATTCCGCCTCGCTCTACTTCTTTCGATTAGATACTTATCCGTTATCATTTGCACTCTGATATTATATAATCTTGTTCTTTCCTTATTTAGATTTCTTGATTATTATTATTACACATTGATTTAATCTATTCATGATTATGTTATTGCTTATGTGGGAGGATGATTTCCTCGATACTTGATCTTCGGGGCTATGGATCACACACCTAGGTATGCCAAATAGGGTACCGGCTGGGTGGATGTGATAGTAAGTGGAAGTTCCATTAGAAAGTTCTACAACTAAGGGTCAGTCTATTTCTGGTTAATGTCTATTGTGATGTCTTGCCTTGTGTAATACTATCCAAAAAAAAGTTGTGGTTCCTTTTAAGGACAGGTTCTTGGATTCTTTGACGAACGCATGAAACTGAAAGCTATGAAAAAAATATTCAGGGGAGTGTGCATGGCTCAGGTTACCGCTAGAACTTGAATCAGAATTGGTGTTGTTTTACTATGAAAGGATTAAAGTTGTGAAGTGTAGTGTCATTGAGGTCATGGTTTCAACATCGGTGCCATTTAATGGCTCTAGCCGTGTTTATTGCAACGTCCATGTGCTTGGAGTTCTGGTGTTATAAACTTATCCAGCTTCGTTGCGTGTTGCTAATTTACTTGAAGGCAAGCAGTAACACTGCAATGCGAAATTCTTATGATCTACAATCTTTACAGATTACCAGCCATAATTATTCATTGAAAGAAAAGCTCGAAAAGACTAATTACCATTACATTAATATCTGAAACATTGTGTGCAATTAATGGATATTTACAATTAATGTGTTTTATTAAGTTGTTTTGAATTGGTAAAACCCATCTCATCATTAAAATGTAGAACGCATCCAGCATGGTTTTAACTCCAGCTCCAGCTCTTTATTCGGTATGAACTCCAATGGTGGTCTTGTCCTGCTACATCAACCTTATTTTATTGCACGTCCACAATATATTTGAACTATTTTACAATTTTAAATGAAATTAAACAATGTAAGACTTGATTTTAAACCAATTAAGCAGCCCTGATCTATCCTGCAACCTCAAATTGTTTCTCTGAAATGAAAACAAAGTCAAAGGCCATTAGAATTATCTAATATAATCATACAGCAAATATCTGTGGTAGGTAAATCTAAAAATTTAAAACCCTGATCAATTAGAGTGAGAGTTTGTTGCTGCACATAAGAAAGATAAACTCTCCAAAAAAGTATAGACAAATAGTTTAGAGAAAAGAGGAATAATTTAATCTAGGCGGCCAAGCCATAAGAAGTAAATTAGACAGAGCATTATCAATGACTATGATAGCTCCATCTATCCCCACAAAACACTGTAAATAGATTGACAGAACTCCATCATTCCACACTTCCATGTCTAAATATTTTAGAGAAAATGGTCTTAAGGGCAATAGAAACTGTAACGGGTTAAAAACGGCATGTCCAACGCAGCAATGCATGTGTGAGACACAGAAATATAGGTACCTCATAACAGTGTAGGTTACATGAGTAAAATCTGCAAATATTCACCCATTCCCGTGCTCCCTACTAAAACGACAGTCTTGGATAAATCATAGAGTTGGATTAAGAGATTGATTATTGAACAATCAAGTGGTAATTAGCAATAAACCCTTCATGAAATATAAGAGCAATCAAATTTTAATTCAATCGGCTACCAATAGATAATTTTATAAAAAGCTTACTTCCTGTACTTCCCCATGAATGCCTCACCTCCTTCACATACTGCTGAATCTCTTTTATCTCCTCCCACATGATCCACCCTTTAAGTTCCTCAGAACTGGGAGTATTATAGGCAATAGTACCACTACCTAGGATATCACTTACCATTCTCCAGAAGCTAAGTGACTCGGCCAAGCTGAAATCAATACCAGTTTCATAAAAGAATCTGCCAATGGACCTCTGAGCATTCCTTGACAAGTTTTGCATTCCATCTTCACTCTTTGTCACCGGAAAGGAATCTCCCCTTGTGTGGGTTCTTCCGGATCTTTCTCATGCAGATGGTCCACTGATCCGTGATGTCTCTTCCCCAAGACACTGTTCTGTCACTGGAAGTCTTAGGACACCAGTTCCTTCTCCATGGTAAATCTGGATGGTAAAGTGTGTCAACTTCCCTACTCAGAACCCTTTCTTTCTTGCAAGTAAGCTGTTTCTCATTTGAACCCTTACATCTACGGGAACCTCTTGACATGGTAGTACATCACCACATATGCCTCCTAAGTGCTGCTTAAGGCGGCTGAAACCGCTCACTTCTTTGGAACAGTAGTTGCATCTAACTCTCTTCTTTTTTTCATCAACAGGTGTCGTCCCATGATCATGAACGTTGTTTGACACTTCACTTGTAGCCATTCTAAATGAATAGTCCAAGAACAGGATGGAGGTTATACCCAAAAAAATAAAATCCACATTCAACTTCTCTAAGTAATCTAGAAAGTAACATTCAATTGATGGAAAAGTCATTGTTCATGAAATAATGAAAAACCAATGCACTGTACCGATAGTTAATATCGAAGAGACTGCCAAAAGGATGAAATAAACTGTATCACACCAACAGAATCCCACAACCTTTCAGTCCATGGTACTCAGCCACCTGCAACAAAATTCTGAAGCTGCAAGCCAAATTGACTATAAAACAGATGTCACAATCCCATTAAAACGTTGCTGTCAACTTTCCTCGGCCCCACAATGAAGGTGGTCCAAACAATTCAAATTGATCCACACTGGGATTGTTGAACCAAATAATATATACCTGCAACTAGTAAAAAGAAGGTGAAGTAAGATAAGATCTCCCAGTGTTGCACGACAGAGTCAGCATAAGAAGAGGTTTTATCAAGAATAAAAGGAACCCAGGCCAAGCAAAAGCTAGAAACAATAGATCTTTTAGGAATTTCAATCCTAAGGCCAGGGGCTCGCTTTATTGAAGGCACGCTTTAAAAGCTTTGTTGCGGTGACACACCCCAAAATCCTTCTTATGAAACATGCATTAGTAAAAGAAAGGATTGGAATGAGATAATTGTCAACTTCAGTGAATGGGTAGGATTTGCTAGAACCTTAAAAAAGACGATAGAGCATATGGATCATGATGGAGGCTGTCAAAACCATTGCTGAGTATACCCAACAAAACCCAGTTTTTTGTGTACGAATGAATTATGGCACTTTGATTTCCTCAGTAGCCTATGTTAAGTTTGAAAATGATTACCTGAAAAAGGGAGAGAGAGAAGAAGATAAAACAAAAAAGCCATACGCAGGTGAGGGAGAGGGAATGATAGAATAAAAGAAAATGCCTTTTTTTCCCCCTTAATTTCTTAGTGGAATCTGCATTTTAACAGTCCAGCAGTGCATCAATCCTCTTGAGTCAAATATGCGACTGTTTTACTGCCAACTCCTTACGCATAAGTTCCATTGAACCTTCCATCACATATTATCAATAACAGTAAGAGTAACAGGTATTTTCCATAGTCTCGGTTGTAAAAAATGTGCAAAGCCTATACTAGTATCAATATCAGGTGATTGAAGAAGGGTATTTCAATATCATTTATATCAGTCTCATCAAACCCTCTAACAACATAAATTCAACCAAAAATAAGATGTGAGGATTTGTTTCCAAATCATACACCATAGGCTAGGAAATTAATACAGCTTCCACTCTGGCGAAATTAACTAATCCACATCAAATCATTCAGGCTGCGTTTGTTTGCAAAGGTGGGGTGGAAAAAAAAAGGGGTGGGGAAAAAAAAACATGTGGGTCCCACATGTAGTGGGGTGAGGGAGAAGAAAAGGAAAGGAAAGGGTTTTGTGGAAAAGTGATGGGGTGGGTCCCACTTTTTACTTTTCCCAACTTTCCCACAAAATCCCACCAAATATGTGGGGTTTTAAAATAGCATGGGGTGGGAAAGTTGAACTGCCACATCAGCAGACAAGGTTCCTTGATTCCCACTTTCCCACCCCAAGCAACCAAACACTCTACCATTTTAGGATTTAAAGGAAAAGTAAGACATCTACACATTTTTCAAGAATTTTTCCACCCCTTTTTTCCCACCCCACCTTTATTCCAGCAAACAAACGCAGCCTCAGTGATTTAGAAGCACATCTTGGAAATCCCCCTGTTTTCCTGCTTCTGGCTAGGAGGTCCTTGGAAAAGGTTTTGGAAACTCTTTGCTTACCAATTAGTCAATGCAAAGACAGTTATAAGTTTTCTCTTTTTTGATAGGAACAACCATGGATCACTCTAACGGTAACATCTTCAATTTGATTGTAATTTCCTTTCTTCCCTTTGGACTATTCTATCTTTGCATATGGCATCCTTCACCTTCCTTCTTCTCCATCGCATCTTTCCATTCCAGAATTGCAGATGCAAAGAAGTGTCAAACAAAAATGTAACTAACTCTACATCTGATATGGAGAGTTTATGATCAGTCCGGGTTCATACCTGGTCCGACCCTCGACCCCGGTCGAGACGGAGAAAACCGAATCGCTCCCGAGCGAACCGGATCCGGAAGATGGCTTGCTGAAGAAGAAAGCTTATTCGGCTGCAAGCGTGCCCTAATCTTACTTATGGATTAGGGTAATCACCCTGATGACAGCAGACTCAAACTGACAGTTGTGGATAATCATCATCAAAGGGATAACTATCGCATAACCTAACGGTTATCTCAGGAGTCCTCTACTAGCCCAAACTAGTAGAAGTCTATCGCTCAACGGATCTCATTGATAAGATCCAACGACTACCCGAAGAAGGCTCGAGTGCATCCAACGAAGGAGATTCGAAGGTACACTCTATATAAACCTCACTACCATACAAGGTGAGGGACGGATCAATCGATCAAAAAGAATACTATCTCGAGACTCGGGTTCGGATACATACCGATAGATCCAAACTATCGGCGTCCGCTATCTAGATCACCTTTCCCGTTTCTTCATTCATTAGCTCGTGCTTCTAGCAGAGCCGTTTGTGATTAAGTTCATCAACTGACTTAGCCTTCGGAGGTGGACTCCCGACCCCAGCGGTCGGGCCACATCTGACGCTTTCATTTTGTAGGACATCACGTGGAGATGCAAGGGCTGAGCAGATTTTGGACGCATCATTTGGCGCCGTCTGTGGGAAAGACTTGAAAAAGCCATGGTGACTAGATCAGCAGCCGCAGCAGCCGTTGCACAACGCAATTCCGGTGTTCGGGATACTGGGGTGAATAATCCGGATATTCCTCAAGAAAGTCAAAATCCTATCGAGGTGGATGATGGCCGGGGAGGACGTAATCTTCCTCCTGATACAATCCAAGATCAATTGGATCAGGTAAAGATTCAACTCTTGGAGGTGAGCCAAGCACTCCGCGTGCTCACCAGACGAGTGGTTTTACCACAAGAACTTGATCAACACGATTCAAGGAGACGTGCATTGCCACGTGACCAAAGAATGGCTGAAGACCGGAATGTTGATCAGAATTTCCGTGAAGGAGACCGAGGACTTCGGAGGATTGATGATCAACCAAGGCGAGGCGGTCGGTTCGACAGACCACAAGAGAGTACAACTGATTCAAATACAAGGTTGGATTCAGGGGTAAGAACTCACTCACCCACTGTCAGAAGAACCGTTCGTGATGATCGAGTAGTTCGTGACGAGAGAAACGTTCGTGAAGGACGGGCTGTTCGTGATGATCGAGTAGCACGTGATGATCGTGTTAATCGAGGTTGTGATCGTATTGCTAAAGATCACCCGACCCAGATTGGTCAAGAATTGGCCAACATCAATGAGAAGTTAGGGCAGTTGGCTAAGGGAAGAATAACTGAGGATATTTACTCAGTCATTCGGAAGACTCCTTTTGCTTGAGCCAATTGCGGGATATCGGTTTCCCCATAACTTCCGTTTGCCTACCTTCTCAACATTCGATGGCTCCGGAGATCCAACAGCTCACATCGGCTATTACCAACAGACCATGGCGATTTCGGGTAATTCGATGAAATTTTATGCGGGTTTCGGTTCATCTCTAATCGGAGCGGCACAAAAGTGGTTTTCTAACCTCCCCTCGGGAAGGATCGTAAACTTTGACGAATTGGCACGCCAATTCATAGGGCGATTCCCGGAGTGGGATACGAGGTCAAGAAAACGGAAGAAACCTTGTTTATTGTCAAACAAGGAAAGAACGAATCGATCAGAGAGTTTCTGAAAAGATTCAACAAAGTGACGATGGAGATAGAAAACTTGGATGAACAAGTAGCCAGAACCGCTCTATTCACAGGACTCACAAATCGGAAACTCCTAGATTTATTACTAAAGGATATACCCACGACTTATGCCTGAGTTGGTACAGAGATGCCGAAGCGAGGCTGAAGTCATGGAGATTCTAGATGCGCGCCAAGGAGATAATAAAGTCTCCAATAAGGAACAAAAGGCTCCTAAGTAGAAGCAGAAGCCAAAGAAGAATGTTCGCGATCAGGTTGGAAAATCCCAACCTTGGCGCCAAAGATCCCCCGGTAGAAGTGAGTACAGTCCATTGAATGCTCCTCGGGCCGATATTTTGAATATCCTCAAAAGAAAAAATATTTTGAAGTGGCCGCCTAAAATTCTTTTGAAACCCGGAGAGCAGCAGGATCGGGAAAAGTATTGCCGATTCCACAAGGACTATGGTCATTACACTAATGACTGTCGTCATCGAAGGCGAGATATTGAGAGATTGATATCTCGGGGACATCTGTCCAGTTTTGTTAGCAGGAGAAGGAAGGAGCCACGTGCGGCTGCTTCTAAAAGGGATCGTTCGGTTAGTTCAGAACGATCGAGGGAGGCCTCGAAGTCTAAAAAAGGCAAGGAGGTGATTGAAGCTGCTCCTCGGTCACCCATCCTTACCATCTTCGGGGGACCAGAGCCCGAATCATTCCGGAGTCTGAAAACAAAATCCAAATTTGTTGGATCCGGAGAGGCGCAGAAGCGGAAGAAGCTGAATGGTGAAGATTCTATCACCTTTAGCGAAGAAGACGAAAGAGACGTTTGTTTACCTCATGATGATGCTATAGTCATCAAGGTAGAGATTGCACGGCGGGAAGTGCATAGAGTATTGATTGATACAGGGTCTGCAGCTGACCTAATTTCTTACAAAGTGTATCAAAAATTGAAGGTGGATCAGGACTTGATGAAACCTTCATCTACACACCTATATGGCTTTGCAGGGTCATCTGCAGTAACGGAAGGATCGGTTCAGTTGGATCTTTCTATTGGAAGTTTCCCTAAAGAAACAACTGTCCGAATCAATTTTTTGGTGGTTCGAGAACTACCAGCCTATAATATGATTCTCGGGCGACCATCTTTATCCAAGATAGGTGCTATTGTTTCGACAAAGCACCCGAAGATAAAATTCCCGACCGATATGGGAATCGGTCAAGTCTCCTCCGACTAAGCTCTCTCAGCAGTGTTATGTTGCCTAATTAAAAGACAAGGAGGGTCCGAGGAAGGTTACTGCCCTCCCCATAGAAGTTCGAGATGATCGGGAAGAGAAGATGCAAAGGCCCGAACCAGTGGAGAAACTGGAGCAAATCCAGGTTTGTGTACCGAGGATGAGAAAAAGATTACTTATATCGGGTCCGAACAATTTGGAAGAGTTTAAAGATGAGTTGAAGTTATTTCTTCAACGGAATAAAGATGTATTCGCATGGTCTGCCGAGGACATGCTCGGGATCGATCGGGCCATTGCAGAGCACAAACTCGGATAGACCCTAAGGCGAAACCAAGTGATATAGAAAAGAAGAAATTTCTCTATTGAAAAGTATGAAGCCGTTCGGAACGAAGTTGAAAAACTTAAGAATTCTGGTTTCATAGAACCAATCGAGTGCCCAACTTGGT
This sequence comes from Hakea prostrata, assembly GCF_041222555.1. NCBI lineage: Eukaryota > Viridiplantae > Streptophyta > Magnoliopsida > Proteales > Proteaceae > Hakea > Hakea prostrata. The sequence continues at coordinate 32,614,575 of NC_142603.1, forward strand.
TGGCCAACGTGGTGATGGTGAAAAAGGCGAATGGGAAGTGGAGGATGTGTATAGACTACACGGATCTAAACAAAGCTTGCCCAAAAGATTGCTACCCGTTGCCTCGGATTGACCTCTTGATAGATGCTATCTGCAGGATATGAAACTTTAAGTTTCATGGATGCCTACTCAGGGTATAATCAAATCCTTATGAATAAGGAGGATGAGAAGTATATGGCTTTCATGACTGATCGTGAAAGCTATTATTACAAGGTCATGCCTTTTGACCTGAAGAATGCAGGAGCAACATATCAGAGGGCCGTCAACAAGATTTTCAAAGAGCTGATAGGAAAGAATGTTGAAGCATATGTTGACGACATGCTTTGGTGAAAAACTTTACAAAAGCAAATCACATTGCAGATTTGATCGAGGTTTCCTCAAGATCGAGGAAACATCAAATGAAGTTGAACCCCGAAAAATGTGCCTTTGGAGTCTCCTCGGGCAAATTCTTGGGTTTCATGGTATCACAGAGGCGAATTGAGGCTAATCCTGCCAAAATACAAGCTCTGATTGTTATGGAGGCTCCCAAAACCGTTCGGGATGTACAATGTTTCACAGCGAGAGTTGCTGCCTTAAATCGATTTATCTCCAAGTCCGGAGAAAAATGTTTGCCTTTCTTCAAGGCACTTAAAGACCTGAAGGGGCGTAAGGAAGCAAAGTGGACTGAAGAGTGCCGAAAGCTTTCGAGGAATTAAAAGAAGCACTTGGACAACCACCGATCCTGTCCGGAGCGAGAGAAGGGGGAAATATTACAGCTATATCTAGCGACATCCCTTTCGTGGTCGGTGCAAAGTACTTGTTCGGGAGAAAGATAAGAAACAATGGCCGATTTACTTTGTAAGCCACGTGTTGCTAGATGCGGAGACGAGATATTCGCAGATTGAGAAGCGTGCTCGGCTCTCATGATGGCTGCCAGGAAGCTAAGGCCATATTTTCGGGCTCATCCAATTGAGGTATTTACAACTTTTCCTCTTAGTAAAGTTCTTAACAAACCCGATTTGTCCGGAAGGATGGTATCCTGGTCGGTTGAGCTAAGTGAGTTCCAAGTGAGCTTTAAGCCCCGTGAACTGCAATCAAGGCTCGGGCATTAGCCGACTTTGTAGTAGAAACTACTGCACCAGTGGAACCCACCATTGAGGATCCCATTATACCAACCACTTGGGAAGTATATGTGGATGGTTCGAGTAATAAAGATGGAGCAGCGCTGGAATTCTATTAAAAAGTCCAGCAGGATTTATTATTCGATATGCTTTGAGATTCGCATTTGATGCAAGTAATAACGAAGCGGAGTATGAGGCCCCGATAGCAGGACTTCGGTTGTCAAAGGCATTAGCTATCGCAGATGTTACTATTTATAGTGACTCTCGACTTATAGTCAACCAAGTCCAGGGGGAGTATGGCATTAAAGAACCACGCTTGCAAAAATATTGGGAGATAGTGCGGGCATTTCAGAACCAATTTCGGAATTTGAAGATATCTCGGATTTCGAGGAATGAGAATTCAAGTGGCGGATGAGCTATCCCGACTAGCCAATGCCAAGGAAAAGAATCTAGACCCTTCGGTCTACATTGAAGAGGTAACTTTTCCAAGTTATCATGAGAAAGAAATTTCTTATATTGAAGCAGAACGTTCTTTGGATGGATCCAATAATCGAATATCTAAGAGATGACAAGTTACCCGAGGATCCAAAGAGAGGCAAGGTTGATCAAGATTTGATCAGCTAGATTTTTCATTCAGAATGGGAGACTATACAAAAGATCTTATGCTGGACCCCTTATGAGATGTATAGGCCCCGAAGGAGCAAAATCAGCTTTGGCTGAGGTTCATGAATGAATTTGTGGCGCTCACATGGGTGGCAGAGCCCTGGCCCACAAAATTCTAAGACTTAGGTTATATTGGCCTAAGATCCAAGAGGCTGCTATGGACTACGTTCGTCAATGTAGTAACTGTCAAATTCATGCTACAGTATCGAAGCGCCCGGTGGAAATTATGACTTCAATTCTAAATCCCTTTCCCTTTGCAATGTGGGGAATTGATATCATGGGCAAATTCACCAAGGCATCAAGCGGACGGGAATATCTGATAGTAGCAATTGATTACTTCACAAAATGGGTAGAAGCAGTGTAATCGGTGACAATTATCGAGAAAAAGTGGAGAAATTTGTGCTTGAATCAATCATATATCGCTTTGGGATTCGAAAGATAATTGTCACCGACCATGGTACTCGGTTGACTGTCCACAATTTGAGCAATTCTATGGAACATATATGATCGAGCATCGTATGTCCTCAGTGGCATACCCCCAAAGCAATGGCCAGGTAGAGGTTACTAACCGAACACTACTGGAAGGAATAAAGAGAAGACTCGAAGCTGACAAAGCTTCTTGGGTCGAAGAACTACATAATGTATTGTGGGCTTATAGAACTACGGTTAGAACACCTACAGGAGAAACTCCATTCAGGTTGGCGTATGGATCCGAAGCATTGGCACCTGTGGAGATAATGGCGGGGACGTTACGGGATCGTGAGTTCGAGGAAAAAGAAAATGAACAAGGACTGCTTGATAGTCTTGATTTGTTGGACGAAGTTCGGGCAAAGGCAATAGCACGAACTCAACATTATCAAAGAAGGATAGCGTCTCATTATAATACTCGAGTGAAGAATCGTCGGTACTTAGCCGGAGATTTGGTGTTGAGAAACACCCTAGCTTCCGACCCGCGTCACCAAAGAAAGTTGGACCCTTCCTGGGAAGGACCCTATATGGTTGTGAAACCGGTCGGTTCAGGAGCTTACAGGCTGAAGAACATAGATTCCTAGAAAGAGTTGGATCATTCGTGGAATGCTAGGCATCTCAAAAAGTTTTATCCTTGAGGATGATCTCAATCAATGCAATTTTTGGCTTTTAACAAACTATCTTTTGATTGGGGGGCATCATACACCTCATTCAAGAACAAGATCCAACTATAAGGCATCGGATGAAAATTCGTGTGGGTCCTTCAACACTTCAACGCTTATGGAAAATTTTTCGAACTTTCTTAAGTCGGGGCATCGGATGAAAATCCGAGTGAGTTCCTTTTGCAAGGCGTCGGTTTGAAACCCGAGTGAGTTCCTTCGAGACTTATTGAATTTTTGAATTATCCTTAAGTATAAGGCATCGGTTTAAAACCCGAGTGAGTTCCTTCTCAGACTTATTGTATTTCTCCGGAAATCCTTAAGTAAAGGCATTGTTTCAGACAACTAAGACCTAATGCACCGGCGATTCAAGTGGCTAGCAAAGTTCAAGATAAAGTAATTTCTTATTTCTTCAGAAGATCCAAAGAGGCCAGTATCAAAATAATTACAAGAGCTGGATACAATCTCTGATCAAAGAAGAAAGTCATTACAGGTGACTATTAACAAGTTATACAAGATCGACGCGACTTTGCTAGAACAAACATATGAGTCAACCATTGGTGGGGAGTCAAGGAAAAGAAGAGAAGAAATGAGGATTACAAAAATATTTCGATATTCAGAAAATCCTCCGCAATTTCATACTCTTTGTCCAGCTTGTCCAGGAGAAGAATGGTCCTCGACCAAACTCGCATTCGATACAAGCTCGTCATAATTGACTTCTTCCAGCGGAGAATAGACAGGAGAATCTTCCAGATATTGCATAATATCTGGATCGGAAGGTGGAGGATCAATCTTATCCTTGGTCCAGTCGGGAGGAGGAATACCCGTGTCGGTAAATACTTCGGGATGGCAAACAAGATTGTAGGGAGTCGTATCAAAATGAGGATTTTTCCTTAATATTGATTCCCATACTTCGTTCTCACCATCCCGGTACGCCTGCAAGTTATAAGCATTCAGCATATCAACAAAAGGCTTACCTTGTGTAAATACTTGAAGACGCAGCTCTGCGAACATCGGTTGGAAGGGATTCGGGCAAAGGAACGACAGACTTGCCTTTCGGGTAATGTTTCGGATCCTTTAGCTCCCGACTTTCCAACTGCTTCGCTCCAGTCGCCGGATCTTCTCCCCGGCATCATCCAAGTCCGACCGAAGACGACCAATCATCGAATTCTTTTCTCCCGCCACCTCCCAAGCTAGATTTCGAAGGCGAGCAATCTCAACATCTTTAGCTAGCTTCAGAGATTTCCCGAAGCCTAGAAACTTCATTGGTCAACCTCTCGAGTCTAGTAACTTGCTTCCACTTGGTTGTGGAAGTTACTAGCAAGACTCCCGCAAACAACTTTCGAGTTAGCGAGGAGTAGAAAAGTAAATTTTCAAAATCGGGAGGATAATGAAGAAAGACTTACATCACCAAGTGACTTCGTAAAGACTTCATCCGGAAGTTTGGAAAGAACTGCGCTCTCGGAAGTCATTCGAGCAGCAGTACACCATTCCAACTCTCTGTCAAACTCGTTTGACACTAATTCAAGCGAAGGATGAGAAGGATGAACTACATCAAGCAAAGGCTGAGCTTCATCACTTGTCACCCGACGGCGCTTCCTAGTGGCAAAATCCTCCAACTCAGAAAGAGAGGAGGTGGATGCCAAACAAGCACTGGAGTTAGAAATAGGAGCAACACCTGCTGGGACCACACCTTCATCAGACGCCAACATAGTTGCCTCGGATGCCCGAAGAGTCTTCTTCGGGGGTGCACCAACAGGCTCACCAGCAGGAGTGCCGGCAGCACCATCAGCAACGGAGTGATCAAGATCTTCCGGGAAAGACGAGCGATCACTTCGGGCAAAGGAGGCGTAGGGACGGCATCAACGAAAGCTGCAGGAATCGACTTGAAGATTCACCGCCAGCAGTCGCCTTACGCTTGGAGGATTCACTAGCTGAAACCACCACACTGGCCCCAACCACCACCGATGCAACCCTTTTCTTGCAAGATTTTGCTCTAATAAAGTTCGGGTTGATCTTGGGAGCCACTATGCAAAACAACAAAAAAACCAGCCGTATCAGTACAGAAATAAACGACAACAACAATGGGGAAACCCTAGTTTTCTAAAGCTTCACGACAGACCAACAAACTAAACCCCAAGTATAACTACTGTGCAGTTTACTTCGGGGGGGAAGTGGGGAAAGAGATGAGAAATAAAAAAACTCACTTGTTCAGAAATGGATAGAGCTGTCGTTGGAGTACTAGGAATACGGAAGCAGGCCGAAGGACGAAAGGTTGCTTTGGCACCTTAGCAAATCTATCTTGCAGAAGTCAGGATAGATGGAGAGTACCCACGAAGGCTTTAAATAGCCTAAGGTCTAAGACGACAGTTGAAGGCTAAGGACAACCGACGACCCAGATCGAAGCGACGCTTCGAAATCCGCAAAAAGCAAGATCAACGGTCGAAGGGATGCCACATGGAAACATGTGGAAGCGAGCACCTGATGCGAGAGAAACCTCCAATCGTCGCACTTGCCATTAAAATAATGGATGTATTTCCGATTCATTGGAAACAGTTAATGGTATACGAAAGCAGGAAAACGTTTGAACTTCGCAGAAGGGAAACGTGCGGACTTTGCAATAAATGAAGTAGTGGGGAAGATTAACGCATCTTCCCGAAACACATCTTCACAATATTTCTATAAGATCATCATTCGGCGAGGAATGAAAAGTTAAGTGATAAGTTTTATCATTAATACTTTGATATTCAAGGCAAGACTTCGGCAGGAGACGGGGAAATTTTGAGGCCAACATGAATAAAGAAATGTCTATTCATTAAATTGAGGGTACATCTTTACAAAAGAACAACTCCCTAAGCCTTTTCTTCATTGTTGCCCGAGGGACCCTGGTCGGGAGGACTTTTCTCGGGACCATGAGAAGAGCCTTCCTCAAGAGTGGCATCGGCTGAATCCTCTACAGCAACAACTTGAGACTCGGCTTGTGATTTCTCCTCTGGAAGTGCCGGCTCGTCATTCAGATATGCCTCATATTGAGGGTCAGCTGGAAAAGGATCATCTTCTCCCTGAGCCCAGTCTGGAAGATCCATACCAACTTTCCCGAAGACCTCTGGGTGGCATACCTCACGAAAAGGAGCAGTGTCGAAGTCAGGGATCGTTCCAAGGATCTGCTCCCCAAACGTCGTTCCGCCCCATGCGATAAGCCTGAATGTTGTAGAAACCTAGCAATTCGGAGAAAGGTACGCTGTTCGGGTATTTCCGAATGCACTCCTTCCAAAGGTCCGGCTTTATATGCTCGGGCTTGCTAGGGATTGCCAACTTCGGATGTTCTTCGAGCTCCCTACTTTTGATTTCAAGGCTGTCACCAAACAACGTGGCAGCTGCCTTTTGCTTCTCGGCCTCGCGCTCGGCAGCAGAGACACGAATTTTCGAAGCCTCAAGAGCTTCCTTGAGGGAGATCACTTCTTCCTCATGCTTTTTCTGCAGCTCCACGGTAGCTGCAGTCAGCTGGTCTATTTCAGAATTGGCCTTGGCCAATTTCTCTTCACAAGTTTGCAGCAAGGAGCTGGTGCGACCAACCCGGCTCAATGCTTCCATGTGTTGATAAAAGCTCAACACAACATTCCTGGGAAGACGGAAGATATCAGAAGAAGTCATAAGAAATTATGAAAACATAAGTAAGCAAGAAGACCGGTACCTTGTAGATTGACTAACAAGGGAGGTGTCATCCAGGGCTTCAAACTCCGGCGACCGAAGGAGCAAGACCGAGGGAGCTCCACTCTGCAGCTTTCTCGGGATCCCGAGTAACCCTGTCGGTCATCTTCAGGGTCCACTGGGGGATGAAGACCTCCTCACCATCCGTCGAAGCTTTGGATTTTTTGTTGGAGGGAGCATCAATTGTGTCATGCCTCCTCTTGGTTCGGACGGAGGAAGAGACTTTAGCCCTCTCCACCATTGGTTTCTTCCCTTTACCTGAAGCATCAGCTACGGGCCCTGATATTCCCGATACCCCGTAAGAGGGGTCGGGAGAGGGAAGAGAAGCCTCTTGATCTGCAGTCAAGACCCTGGGCGATCGTTGCTCGGCTGTCACAACGGCCCTAGCGGCCTTCACCCGCAGGCTTTCGGGGTTCGTTCTGGGAGGCACTGCAAAGAAGAAGGACAAGAATCGGAATTCAAGACATATCACTTCAGTCAAATCAAAGGATGATGGTTAGAAGCTCACAATGAGCCAAGCCCCAAGATCTTGAAGGATAGAGTTATACTCCACTTCATATCCATGTATCTCTTGATACCACGGAATGGATTTGATCTTCCTGATGGCCGCCTCGTCTTCTTTGGATAAGGGAAGGCCCCGATTACTTTCGGATGAAGAAGTAAACCTCCTCTAGGTGGTCGGGAAGTTAAGATCTGATGGAGGCGCTCGACAGAAAAAGTATCGTTCACGCCATCTTTTGTGATTAGAAGGGCAAGTTCCTTTGACAAGGATGCTGCCCCTCCAATCAAGTTCAGCCTTATTGCGTTTGGAAAGAAAGACCCATCCGGGAGGATGGGAGATAGAAAGAACATGAAAATGTACAAAAAGAGAAAGAGATGGCGTAATGCCAAGCTCAAAACACAAACCCAAGAAGCCGACGATGAGACGCCAGCTATTGGGGAGGAGCATTCCGGGACAAATGTTCCAGTGATTCAAAACTGCGGAGAATAAAGGATTAAAAAAGGGAAAGCGAACCCCGCTTTCCAGTGCATCTATGTACAGAGAAAATTCACCCGAAAGGGATGAATCAACCCTCTCATCAGGGTGGGGAGCCCTAACCGATAAGAGGAAGGAAGGTCAAAATCTTGGACAGCTGAAAGAAGGGTTTCTCCATTATAAATGGAAGGAACAGAGCCAGGCCCACCATTGGACCCGGAGGTTTGAGGCTGCCTAGAAGACTTAACAATCTTGGAAGATCCAGACTCGAGAAGGACAGGAGAAGTTTCGGTTGTTCTTTCAAAACCTTTTTGAGAAACTTCAGCGAACTCCCGCCGAGGAGGACGGTTAGGGTTTTGTTATCACTATCCGACTGTTCGAGAGCAGGAGAAGCAAAAGCATCACCGCTGTCACCAACATGGGGTACTAAAGAAGCCCTATCGTCCGCCATTACTTGTTTCAGTAAACTACAAAAAGAAAAGACCGGTAAACTTACCGATTCGGTGAGACGGAAGCTTGAGAGCAGGAAGGCGCGAAGGCGACGACAAAGGTTCAAATTCCAGACGGGAAGAATGAAACCTACGAAGACAACGAACCGCTTTTAAAGCTCCCGCACGAGTGTTCGGGAATCGAACGATCGAGATTGATTCAAAATCAACGATCAAGATTGAAAGACGTTTTGAAAGTTTGAACTCACGAATCCGAAATAGGCGTTCGGAAACCGTCGCTTGGATGACGTGAGCCACGACAGATCAATCGCAACGAAGATACGTGGCCTTACACTCACAACGCTCGAGGAAAAGTGACCACCGCATTAAATGTGATATGACTTTAATGAAGCACGCAGAGATCATCACCGACGACGAACCCGGTTAAAAACCAAGCCCTCGGGATCGACCGAACGCTTGGTCTGGGGGGCTCGTGATATGGAGAGTTTATGATCAGACCGGGTTCATACCTGGTCCGACCCTCGACCCCGGTCGAGACGGAGAAAACCGAATCGCTCCCGAGCGAACCGGATCCGGAAGATGGCTTGTCTGAAGAAGAAAGCTTATTCGGCCGCAAGCGTGCCCTAATCTTACTTATGGATTAGGGTAATCACCCCGATGACAAAGAGACTCAAACCGACGGCTGCGGATAATCATCATCAAAGGGATAACTATCGCATAACCTAACGGTTATCTCAGGAGTCCTCTACTAGCCCAAACTAGTAGAAGTCTATCGCTCAACGGATCTCATTGATAAGATCCAACGACTACCCGAAGAAGGCTCGAGTGCATCCAACGAAGGAGATTCGAAGGTACACTCTATATAAACCTCACTACCATACAAGGTGAGGGACGGATCAATCGATCAAAAAGAATACTATCTGAGACTCAGGTTCAGATACATACTGATAGATCCAAACTATCAGCGTCCTGCTATCTAGATCACCTTTCCCGTTTCTTCATTCATTAGCTCGTGCTTCTAGCAGAGCCGTTTGTGATTAAGTTCATCAACTGACTTAGCCTTCGGAGGTGGACTCCCGATCCCAGCGGTCGGGCCACATCTGACGCTTTCGTTTTGCAGGACATCACGTGGAGATCCAAGGGCTGAGCAGATTTTGGACGCATCAACATCTAAGATCATTGAATTTCGAAATGGGTTTGCTTTATTTTTGGAAAATGTAATCTTTTTTCTTGTTGGGTTCTTTCTATTTCCATTATTAGACTATCATGAGCATAAGCAGTCCAAAAGATGAACTAACAAAAGCATTGGAGAGAGCTTCAATGGGAAGTAAAACAGTCATAATTGCTATTGTAAATAAAGCTTATGTTGGGGGAGAACAAAGTCAGCAAGATCCATGTTTGATTTGTTCTTAGAAATTAATACAACTTTCAATCTGGAGGAATTAACTAATCCACATCAAATCATTCAGTGATGTAGAAGCACATCTTGGAATTTCATACCATATTGCAAATAAATGATATGCATGACCAATGTATTCCCAGTTGAAAACTGCTTTGAAGATTGTCTACAAATATTAACCACAGGCAAGTATATGACAAAAGTTTAAACTCATAGTGAAACCACTTCCCAAACTCAGTGCAGCAGTGCATCCTCCACAGTCAGAGAGAAATATACTCTTAAAGCACAATGATCAATACAGAAACTCAAACCAAAGATAAAATCTGCATAAAAAAGAACGGTATGATTTTTATCTGTTCACTATATACTCCTAAAGCACAATGATCAATACAAAAACTCAAACTAAAGATAAAAACTGCATAAAACAGAATGGTATGATTTATTTGTTAAAACTGCATAAAACAGAATAAAAACTGTACCTGCAGATATGATGAGTGCGTGTGCCGTATCGTTAGGGTTACGCTTTGCCCAAGGAAAAAAGAAAAATCAGATGAAAGGGAAAAGAAAGAGTGAGAGAGAGATTCAAAGAGATCGAGAGACACTGTTGATTGATTGACTGATTTAGAGAGATCGAGAGACCGAGAAAGTTCGAGAGAGAGATTGGGGGATCGAGAGATCGAGAGAGGGAGAGACTTTGAGAGAGATTGGGGGGATCGAGAGATCGAGAGACTGAGAGACCAAGAGACTTTGAGAGAGATTGAGGGGACCGAGAAGTTTGAGAGAGAGATCGAGCGAGAGATTCATAGAAATTCAGAGAGATCGAGCGAGAGATTGAGGGGATCGAGAGACCAACAGACTTTGAGAGAGATTGAGAGAGGTGAAGAGAGAAATCGAAAGATAAATCGAGAGAGAAATTAAGAGAGGGATTAAAATTAATGATAAATTGATAATAATTTATGGTTAAAATGTCTAAATTATCCTTGTAAAAATAAGTAAACATATAGAAAATAGTACAACATTTTTTGTATTTGGAAAAAAGATAAAAGACAAAAAAGGACAAAAAGATTTACCGAAAAAGAAGAGTACATACTCTTATAATTGTAGTATGATGGTGGACCCCAAAAAAAAAAGTAGTATGATGATGATAATAATTAGTAATATCATAATAACATGAAACTAATGGCAAGGTCATTCTGCTTCCTCATAGACAACTCATCAAAGAAAAAGTACTCTCCATAAGAAGCTTCTTTGGGAAGTTCCTTGTTGCCCACGGGTCTTAGGAATTCAAAAATCATCCGCCCTACTATTTAACGAGCTCTTCTTCTTCGCTTTCTATCAGAAGGGGAAAACGCAAATCTCTCTCCCGTTGTTCTGGTTATTAAGTGACGTAATTTCTGTAGATTTACACACGGAACTTAGTGGTGTGATTAGTTTCTATGGATGCCAAAGTTTCAATGCTAACGGAAGGAGACGTCTGTATAGAATTGCCTCCTGGTTATAGATTCCATCCGACGGATGAAGAGATCATAACCCATTATCTTTCACAGAAGGTCTTGAATTGTGGCTTTAGTACAAGAGCTATAGGCGAGGTAGACATGAACAAGTGCGAACCCTGGGACTTACCACGTAAGTGCGATCGATCGAGCCTTTTTTTATCATCTTTATGTGCTCATGCCTCTTTTTTTTTTTTTTTTTTTTTTTTTTTTCGTCTTTTTTAATAAATACAAACTTATATTGCAGGATTAATCTATTCCTTAGTGTCTTCCATGATGATGCCTATGCCTTCTCTTTCCTTAATGTTTTTCAATTATTTTTACACGCAGAGAAGGCGAAAATGGGAGAAAAAGAATGGTACTTCTTCTGCCTGAAAGATAGAAAATATACTACAGGCTTCAGAACAAACAGAGCAACGGAAGCCGGATATTGGAAGGCTACTGGGAAGGATAAAGAGATCTATAGCAAAGGCTGCCAACAGCAGCTCGTGGGGATGAAGAAGACTCTCGTTTTCTATCGCGGGAGAGCTCCCAAAGGAGAAAAGACCAATTGGGTCATGCATGAATACAAACTCCAGGGCAAACTTTCCTACTATCATGTCAACCTTCTTCCTGCTGCCGCCGCTAAGGTAACTTAATCAAGGATAGTCGTTTAGTTTTTCCTTAAAAGTTACTTCAATCCCCTTTAAGTTTGCTTTGGATCTCCTCTTTCTTTCACTTCTTCAAACGCGGAAGTTCAATCTTCATCATTTTCAGATGAGGGGATACTTCCTGAGTATGGGCACAGGTCAAGAGTCTTAATCTGCCCTCACTGCTGCTAGGAGTCCGATCCCTAATAAATTAAGCTGTCACATGTAATAACTAGTTGTGTTCAAGAACACTTCTTGCATGCGATAACAACTCCATTAAGCAGTAAAAACTCGAAACAATTTAAAAAAAAAAATGAATTGCTTACATATATATAAATATTTTAAAGACCATCAATTAATAAACCATACGTGTACGAATGCTGGATGAATGGGTGGTTTGTAAGGTATTTCACAAGAACAGGGGGGTGCAAGAGAGGCCCAATAATTCCATCAACCAGCAGCCTACTAAGGATGAACTCATTCAGTCTTGTCGATGATTTGCTATTTGACTATTCACCATCGTTGGCGGATCTCTTGAACTCGCCCTACTTTAACTACAACGACCGAGCCGACGGGAAAAACGTATCTGCAGCAACAACAGGTGGTCATCATGTTCATCTTGATCAACAACATCACCGATATAAGGTTAGCATTTCTCAGGATACGGCCGGGTTGGGCACCGACATCTCATCATCAGTGATTTCCACCTTCGGAAGTAACGAGAATATTGATGGAATTTCTTCAGGAACAGCACCCGTTGAGGACTTGATTGACTGTCTCTGGAACTACTAAGAAAAATTGCCCAGCTTGTGTTTGAAATATTGATGTATATACGTTTACATGTACAAATGTTTTTAGTGTGTAGATCAAGCGTAAAGATACCATCCTTTTTTTGACCTATTTTGTTCAGTAAGGCAGACAGTGATTGAAACTAGGGGTGTAAATGGATAACCAAAATCCGTCTCCGAATTTGCATTTGCATTCATTTAGGGGTATTCGAATCTGTTTAATTAGTAATAGGATTCGGATATAGTATACCCCTTTCTTACCGATTATTATCCGTCCGATTAAATTATCCGATTAAGTTACTTACCTAAATTTATTTTCTCATTTTTATAAAAATTTTACTTGAGATATGTGACTATTTTTTTTAGATTTTCTTCTAAAATAACTACCAAAGTTGTAAAATTCTTAAATTTCAAACCTAGCCCTGACAAATAAAGTGCTAAAGATGTCAACAAGTAGTCAAAAACTTGTGTTTGTTCTGTATTTATACCAATTTAGAAGAATCTACTTGAGAAAATAACTATCCGACTATCATCGAATCCGACTGAATCCATCCGATAACCAATAGGATATTATCCGAATCCATCCGAATATAATAGGATGCGGATATGGTATTACCACGATCCGATCTGAATCCGATCCGTTTACACCAGTAATTGAAACTCACAGCTTTGCATGCATATTTCTATTGTTTTTTGGATGTGATAAGTAATGTGTAGAATGGGCTAATATGTAATTTTCCCTTTTATTTAATCAGGTGCAAGGTGCGAAGTTTCAGCCAACTTCGCCGGTTCGCTAGCCAACGGTTCATGACAATGACGTGGAGTGTGGAGACTAAGTAGTCGTGAAGGACAAGGCAAGTGAAGTTAAAAAAAAAAAAAAAGCAATGACGTGACATCACATCATGAAATTGGAATGTGTGGGACGGTGGGATAATAAAATCAAAATTTAATGCAAAATCACTTTGGAAAATGAAAAAACTACATTGGGATTTGGAAATAAAACCAATAAATTTAATCACAATTTGTCGTTTCGTGAACCTTCGTTGCAGATGGAGGTGGAGCCATGGAGGTTTTCAAGCTTGGTGGTTTTGTGAACCTTTGTTGCAAAATGGAGGTTTTCAGGTTTTTTCTCCTTCCCTGTGATTCTACTGTGGATGGCCAATGTCGTTTCACTTTCTCAATATTTTATTTGTGATGAAGGAGTTTGATCGTGGTCTCTATACTTTGTTTGTTATTTTTCTTGTTGCTTCCATGGCGGTTCTGCAAGCTTCTCTCCTCCTTGCTCCAACATCTATCTCTTCTTCTTGGAAAATATTGACTAAAACGTTGCATTTTCCCTCTTTGTTTATAGATAACAACTAATAATGGAGGTAAAAGAGCATGGATCGATAGAGTTTTGGCATATCCGGCGATATTCGCTAGTCTTTCGCCAAATCGCCCGAAAATAGTCGATTTTCCGGCAATATTCCGGCAATATATTGTAAATTCGGATTTCGTTATGGATTTCGGTTCGCCATGAACCGAAACCACCAAAATTTGGTGATATAACTTACCTTGATCATGTGTAATTGGACCATGGGTTTTCTATTTGGTCTTGGTTTAGTTTCATTGAACTGGCCAGGTTGTTTTAAGTTGGAGTAGGGCTTATAAGTAACTGGGTTGGTTTGGTTCATATTATTCATTCAACTTGGGGTTATATCATTTTGGAGAAAAGAACATAGAGAGGCTCAGCGTAAGGTTTCGAGCACAACTTCTTCTCTTCCTATGCAAGTGACTTTTTGGTAGATTGGAGGTGCTTTAGTGGCGACATTGTGATGGCTTTTGATCCTTACAATGTGTATATCCTTTGTCGGTGGGCTTGTATGTCACCTTTATAATTTCTTTCCTATCTCTCTATTAGTGGATCTAGGTATCACCTAAGCCCCAAGGATGTAGGCATTTACCGAACCCCATAAACAATCCGGTGTCTCCTCTTATCTATTATCCTTCTTGATTTTCACAACAATCGACCCTTAATACCTAATCATGGCATTAGAGCAGGTTAGGGTTTAGTTCTTGGTGGAAGCAATTTGGGGGCTTTTTCGTTTCTAATGCCCTATGAGATGATTGACGGCTATTAAGGTTATTTCTTGATGTTGGGATTTATTAATTATTAGTATAATTATATGCCCAAGGGCAAAATTGGAAAATCATTTTTAGGGTGGTTACAAAATATAGGGTTATATATTTTGGTAACCACCAAATCACTTGTGTGATTGATTATCCGTACATGAGATTTTCTGAAAGGCGGCTCCCTCTCTCTCTCTCTCTCTCCTTGCTTTGGATCTCAATCTTATACCATCCATCCACAAAGCATTTGGGTTGTGGAATGCATTCCCTCTCCTTGTGATTGTGGAATCAAACCGGTGTCAAGTTTGTGGAGGAACAAGGATGTGGATCCAAATTAACTTCCGCTGTGGTAATTCTATATTGGGAAAAAGCTAATTCAAGTAAGGATTCTATTATCGAATTGAGATATATTGAATTTTACTAACATTGGCATTAGAGCCAAAATTCCCATGATTCTCAGTTCCTCCCTATTGTTTCTGCTTTCTTGAATGGATCCAATGGGAGGATCAAGGGTTTATAGAAACCCACAGAGAATCCAAGGTTTGATGGAAACCCATGGAGGATTGAGAGGGTTTTAAGAAACCCTAATTTTTGGGTTTAGATCCAAGTGGGAGGATCCTTGTGATTTTCCTTCTGTAAAAACATACATGATTGATGATGCATGAGAATGTATTTTCAGGAATTTTTTTGGGTGAAAAACATTTTTTTTATGTTTTCAAGTTCTGTAATTCGTGCATAATTACAAATGCCGTTTGGTCACTGAGGACCAGAAGGGTGTCTGTCTCATCATAGTGGACCAAAAGGAAAGTCCGTTTGATCACAGTGGACTAGAAGGAAAGTTTGTCTGGTCACAGTGGACCAGACGGTCGTCCGTCTAATCATAGAGGACCAAACTGATTTTCCATCTAGGGAGACAAAAGTCCGTCTAGCCAGACAGCAGTCCATCTGGGAGATGGATTTTAAGACTTGGTCTATCCGGTTCAAAATGTGTTTCTAACTTATTGGACACCTGAAGCCTGACACTTTGAGTGATGTTTTGGCATTGAGGGCCTAGTGGGAGCTAGTGAGGTAGAAGAGTTCTGTGTGAACCACCTCATAGCATAAACATGATAGAGTGTTTTATTTTATTAAAACTATTTTGATTATGAGTCTTTTAATCATGTTTCTAACACAGAATGAAACTATTGTATATGTGAAATCCAGCCCTAAACCTAGCTTAGACACCCTATTTGTTTTGGATGGAGAAGAACTTGTTTGATGTTTGACCTTGAAGTTGGATCTTGAGTATAGTGTTGATATGTTTACAAGATCCTAGAAAGTCAGGTCGGACCTCTCCCTTAGTGTAGATCCGAAGACCTGAAGTGAAGGAAGAAGGCTTGTGGGCCATCTCAGTTGAAGACATGGTGTTTGAACCCAAACCCATAGAAAATTGATGATGGAATTCCCTATTTGAAAACCTTGTCTGATTTGGAGATGAAATGCGCCTTGATGAATAGAAGATTGGTTGATGACCTTAGAGCTTGGTTAGACATGATTTGAAGGCATTTCTCCATACTAGGTAAGTTATAGTTTGTGTGTGTAAAATCTCGTTTGATTCCAAAAAGAGAAAGGACCTCAATTCCTTAACTTAGGCTTTGCTGACTGCCTGGGTAGATTGCCTGGGTCGACTGGGTCAGTCTACCAAGCCAATCAACCCAAGGATACTGAATTCGGGCAGAATCTTCTAAATAGGGTTATATTGCTATATATACCATAGGACTTCGGATTTTCGTATCTCTAGCCTCCAAAACACCTAGAGAACAAAGGGAACTCCTCTCCAAGCCTCCATTGGTGTGGAAGAAGATCTACACTCAATTCTCAAGCTTTCTCTCTCTTGTTCTTCAATCAAAGGTTAGTAATCACTCTAATATGTTATTGATTCATTCTTACTATGATCATTCTTTTCTCTGAACTGAGATTACGAAGAAGATGATGCATCCTTGCAATCATATCTTCTACAATCTCTATTCATTCTCTATTGCTATGATCTTCATATTCATTCTCAACGTGATTCTTATGATCTCTTCTTAAAACTATGATCATATTCTTATTTTGATTTCTTCTAGCATTATAGATGCATCTCCATGATTATTCATATACTTGATTTACTGTATTCATATACTAGAATGAGATCTCATCATCTCTAGTCCATCTCTTTCATTCATAGCCCGTTTTCTTTGAAAATTATGTTTTCTACCAAATTAGAAAGTATGATTCCAAATTAGTAAGTATTGGTTTTGATCAGTGTTTGATGTCTAAACTATTCTAGATAGTCTTAGATTATTGTTTTAGAGATTCCCTCCAAGTTTCATAGCATTCCGGATCATGTAGAATAGGTTTTGGACCACAATTCTGATTTTGGATTCATATTGTTCACTGGGTAGACTACCTAGGTCGATTGGACCAATCAACCCAACCAATCTACCCGCAGTGACAGCAACTCCGTTTTTTATCCGTTTCGACTCCAATCTTTTGGAATTGCTTCTTATGAGCTATACATGTTTTGTCAAGCTTGTTTAGGTGATTTTGGATCTGTTCTCTGATATCTTATTTGAAGACTATAAGTTTGGATTACGAGGTGAATATTCCAACAAACAATATGCCTATTTACATGTCTTTATGTATTATGACATGAATGCATGATTTAACTACTGTTGTTTAGCTTCTTTTACATTATGATACTTTTGCAACTACAGTAGCTTGTCCACATTGTGAATTACATATTAGGATTGATAATTGATTATGAGAATGCGCTATGGACTATGATGTGGATATGAGTGTGGATATGATATGTTTGGAATCATGATGTGATGTGGATGCCTAGGTCGTAGTTGTGGAATGGGGAATGCCCTATTGGCGTTTCTGTCTTTGGACATCAGTGGAAGTGGTATGGGATGCTTTCCTATGGTGCCCCTTGACTCTTTCCCTAACTACTTGTTGACATACCTAGGATTGGTCTAGCAGTGTTTGGCTAGGAATACCCATGTTATATCAGACCCGATTCGGAAGGGTATTGAGACCGAACGACCCATGGCAGCAATGGGGATTCATGGGCGCTCAAGACCAGTAACCAACCCGTGAGGGGACAGGAATCACATTGTGGGGGCCATTTATTGGTAGGGTTGCAAATAGTAGACTTGGGCTCATGGGCGTTCAAGACCGGTAACCAATCCGTGAGAGGACATAAGAGCTTCCCGTCTATTATTTGTGGATGACCAATAAGGTTGATGAGTCCGTAGTCCGGGACTATGCTGACTCTAGTGGAAAGGATAGCCAGAAAGGATCGCCAGGGGCGAGGAATGGACGTATCTGGACCTGAGATGATATAACTAAGTAGAAGACTTGCATTTGGCTAGGCTTTACCCTGACATGTGCCAATACTTAGACCAAACGGTTATGTGAGAGAGTGTTGACCTAAACCCCAGCCAAGGTTGTCTGGAAGGTTTCAAGACCCATTACCAACCGATGATATGTGATTTGGACCAGACCCAAAGGAGTATGGTGCTATGACCTAAAGCATGTCTGCTAATAGAGACTAGCATACATACATAGAGTTAGAAGCATATTTGTATATATATTGTTTCATATCATTGCATATATGTTTGCCTATGAATGCATGTGAAGATGCTTATTATGTTTGGATTACTTGCTAAGTTCTTTTGAGCTTACCCTTTGGGGGACTTGTTTTAGATGACATTGCAGGACCGAAAGAGAACTCGTGCCCCATCATGGAGGACCTTTCCATATATGGTACAACTCCGGATGTCCTTAGACAAGGTAATGAACAACGAGGCAACCAACACTCGGATTTGGACTACATTGATGGCTCCCATTGATGGCAGCCGCCATTGTCTTATTCGCCGATGGGATCGTGCGCTAGATGCTGATCCGAAGCTTCAAGAGCATGACCCTAAAGTGAAGAAGATGAAGACTAAAGACATTGATTAGACTTCTCTTGTTTCTTCTAGACTTTTCTTTTACTTATATTAGCTTAGAGTTTGTCTTAGATTTCGATCTACCTTCCTTATATGTTTATGGGGTATAATTCCGCTATACTCTACAATTGTCTTTTGATTTGGTATCATGTTATTCCGTACTCTGATATTCTTTTGTGATCCTTCTAAGATCCTTTCTTGGCTTTTATTAGTAAAATACTTGAATACAATGATTTGTTCTTGATTTTGATTATGTTATTGTGCTAAATGGATATGATCGTTCCTAAACTTTTTCTTTGGGGCTGTAGATCACACCTCCGGGTATTCCAGATAGGGAACTGGCTGGTGGGATGTGACAGAATAAGTCTATGTGGGTTTGCATGAGAATTTGATTGAATGTTTGTTAGCATCTCTTTTGGTTTAAATGCTTATCCCATAGATTGACTATGCTGGTGTGAATTGTTTGCTTGTTTTGTGTTGTGTTTTATGCTAGAATAGTTGCACTCATCCTTGTATATATTCTCTTTAGCTTAATGGCTGCTACCAAGAACATCGTTGCTGACCTCACGAAAGGAGATAAACTGAATGAAAGGAATTATGACCTCTGGCACCGAAAGGTGTAGCATCTTCTGGAAGAGCAGGACATGCTGGAAACCATAAACCAAACCATGTCCCCACTTGAGGAAGGTACCATTGCACAGCATTGCAGGGACCTTGAGCTTTACAATGCCTAGAAGAGGAAAGACCGGGTAGCTAGGATTACTATCCAATCCTCCATGAGGGATGACCTGATGCTTCGGTTTGAGAAGCGTAGGATTGCAAAGTCTTTATGAGAGGCTATGAAGTTCCAATATGGAGGGACTCCCACCACAAGAGGCCCCCAGCTTGGACTCACTTTTGATGGTTATAAGATGTGCCAAGGTCACACCATGAGGTAGCATATAACCATCATGTCCAAGCACAAGAAGGAGAAAGCTCCTCACATTGAAGTATTTGTTGCTGAAGCTAGCACTAGTAAGGGTGCAGGCTCTAAGCACAAGAAGGAGTTCTCTCAACCTCAACGGTCCATGCAAAGTAACCAAGGTGGGAACAAAAACAAGAGTGGCACCAAGCGTTCAAGGGGGACCAGTGCTAGCAAGAAGAAATCACCTCTTATTTGCTTTAACTGCCGAAAGCCTGGTCATTTTGCTCGTGATTGCACTGAGCAGGGGGTATGTACAGTGTGTTATACCTCATCTTGTTTTGTAACAAGTTCTACTATGCTTGCTGAACTAAATCATTTGTGGATTGTTGATTCAGGTGCGACAGTACACAAAACAAGTGAACGCTCGTGCTTCATGGAATAATGCTTTTGTTTGCCAAAATACTGTGTGTATTGATTCTAATATGTGGCATGCTAGACTAGGACATATTGGCTTAGATAGGATGAACAGGTTGGCAAGAGAAGGTCTCTTGGGCCAAGGTTCACTATCTGATTTGCCAGCCTGTGAATCATGTCTAGCAGGAAAAACAACTAGAAAACCATTCAAAAAGGCTTTGAGAGCCTCTCTTCCTCTTGAACTTATTCATTTAGATGTATGTGGATCCATGAATGTGCATACTAGAAAAAGACAAGCTTATTTCATCACATTCATAGATGACTATACATGATATGGTCATATTTATCTAATTTCTCATAAGTTAGAAGCTCTAAAATGTTTTAAGAAATTTATGAGCTTAGTTCAGTTAGATAAAAGGATTAAAACTCTTAGAATGGATAGAGGTAGAAAGTATCTCTCCGATATGTTCAAAGGGTTTTGTGATGAAAAGGGGATATCTAGGCAACTTACTATTCCAAGAACTCCACGACAAAATGGGGTTACTAAGAGGAGGAAAAGAACCTTGCTAGACATGGTGAGATCCATGATGGCATAGGCAAACCTACCCATCTATTATTGGGGAGATGCTTTGCTGACTGTAGCCTATATCCTCAACTGAGTTCCAACCAAATCGGTTCCTTCCACACCATATGAGTTGTGGACTGGAAGGAAGCTAGATTTGAGTTACTTGTGCACATGGGGATGTGCAGCATATGTTCACTCTATTTCTCACCAATATGGGAAACTTGGATCTAGAGGAAGAAAGTGTATGTTTGTAAGATATTATGAACTCTCAAAGGGCCATGTCTTCATTGGACTAGATGAGAGTGAGAGGAGAACAAAACTTGAGTCTAGGGATGCAACATTCTTGGAGAATGATTTTCCATCTCTTTTAGGAGTTAACAAAGAATCATTGAAATTCTTTGAGATACAAGATAGTGATCTTGTCACTCCAAAGATTTAGACTCTGGATAATGAACCTAGGATTCATCCAGAAGATCCTAGTGGGAGTGGGAGTGCAGATGTGATTGCTACCTCAGAGGGTGAGCAATCTGACATGCACTTGCACTGTAGTGGGCGCGGGCTAGTTCCTCATCGACGTTTTGACATAGAGGATGAAGCCTGCATGGTAACCCCTAAAGAGATCGAATGTGAGATGACTCTAGTCGATGAGCATTAACAAAAGAGCATGCAGGAAGCTCTTGTAGGGACAAGCTCAAAGGAATGGTTGAAAGCGATAGAGGAAGAGTTGGAGTGGATGAAAGTTAATCATGTCTGGGACTTGGTTGACTTACCGCTGAGCCGAAAGGCTATTGGGAACAAGTGGGTTCTCAAGATCAAGAGAAAGGTGGATGGATCTATTGAGAGATTCAAGGGTTGTTTAGTGGCTAAGGGCTACACCCAACAAGAGGGCGTTGATTATGAGGAAACTTTTTCCCCTGTGGTTAGGTTTGCCTCCATCCGCCTCATACTTGCCATTGTTGCTTAGTTGGACTTGGAGCTTTATCAAATGAATGTAAAAACTGCTTTTCTCAATGGAGAACTTGAGGAAGAGATCTATATGGATCAACCTCAAGGCTTTAAAGCTAATGGACTTGAGCGCAAAGTGTGCAAGCTTAAGAAGTCCATATATGGCTTAAAGCAAGCATCTAGACAGTGGAATGTGCTCTTCCACCAAGCTATGATAGAAAATGGGTTTCCATGCTTGAGGAAGACCATTGTGTGTATGTAGATGACATGCTCATGGCTAGCAATAACAAGGAGCTATTGGAAACCATTAAGAAAAGGTTGTCCTCTGTATTTGATATGAAGGACATGGGTGAAGCAAGCTATGTGGTTGGTGTCAAGATTGTCAGAAATAGGCAAAAGAGATTTCTGGGTTTATCTCAAGAGACCTATATTGACAACGTCTTGACGAAATACCAAATGCACAACTGCAAACCAATAGATACTCCAGTGGAGAAGGGTGCATTTGAGCCTTGATATGGTCCTAAGACTCTAGAGGAGAAAACCAAGATGGAAAGAGTTTCTAATTCCAGTGCAGTGGGTAGCCTTATGTATTAGGCCAAATATTTTGTGACATCCAGCCCAAATCTAGCCCGAAAACTCGATCTGTTTTGGGTGAAGTAGGGTTTGTTTAATGTTGACTTTGAAGTTGGACCGTGATTTCAGTTTTACTATCTTTGAAAATCTTAGGAAGCCATGTCAAACCTGTCCCTTAGGGTTGATCCAATGTCCCAAAATGAGGAAGATGTATTTGTGGTCCATCTCAGTAGAAGATATGGTGTTTGACCCAAAACCCATGGATATTGATGATGGTGTTTCTTTATGGAAACCTTTTTTGATTTGGAGTTGAACTATTTATTTGTGATGAAGAACTTGGTTGATGGACCTAAAGCCTAGTTGGACCTGGTTTGAAGACATCCCTCCATACTAGGTAAGTAGTATGATGTGTTGAAAGAAGCCCATCCAAAAATATTGAAGTTAGGCCCATTAAATCCCTATTTTTGAACAAGCTGTCCAGGCAGGGGCATTTTGGTAATTTTCTGTTTTGAAGGTTTTTAAAAGCTTTATTTCTTTGAAATTTGTGTTAAGCTATCCCACTATGTTTCTAAACCTCTTGATGGCGTGGGAAGGACCTTAGAACTTTCTCTTTGGCAACCAATCAACCAACATGGTCAGTTTGGTCAGTTTGGTGAAATCCTAGTAATTTTTGAACTCTTTGTGCTATTTAAAAGGGGGAAGTATTTGGACTCCATATAGTATGTTGCCATTATGACTTGCATTGGATTAGAAACCCCGACATGCGCCAGTACTCATTGCCAATGGTAGTGGTGAGAGAGTGTTGACTTAACCCCCAGCCAAGGTTTGAGAGCCAGGTGTGGACATACCCCTTTGCCCAGGATCCCTACAAAGGTAAACAGTCCTTGCCGGATCAGAGTGACTAGACCTACCCAGAGGAGGGCTGGTGTATATCTTAAAGCATGTCAGCTATTAGAGACTTGCATAGTTAGATCTTAATAGCATTCATATTTCTGCATACCATCCATATCATTTCATCTGTGCATTCGTGGATTGTATTGACATATATATGAGAATTGCTTGTTCCTTACTGAGTTCGTTGGAACTCATTCCTTTCATTGTATATATTATATGAGTTGTACAGATGGTTGCACAACGTTGGAAGTTGGAGATGATTCGTATGAAAGAACCTTCTTGTATGAAGCTGATGTGACACAGACAGTGATACATGAACTTGCAGAGCATGAAGCCTCCTGAAGATGCTTGATGAGCGCTTATAGCGACCATTGATGGCTGACGGAGGTAGATTGCCAAGATTTTGATGATCGTATGGTGAAAGATTGGAGGACATCTTTACTTGCTAATTTAGAAAGCTAGTTTTTAGATTTATAAAAGAAAACCAGAGAGAAGATTATTTAGTTATTTATTTTGCTTCCGTTGAACTCGATATTACATTTGATTCTTGATTCTTTCCTTTGATTATTTCTTGGATATTTATCGGAGTATTTGGACTCTTGTAACCTTTTTATTAATTATTGCACTATTCTTGCTCTTGATTATCTGTATTTGTATTTAATATTGTTGATAGACTAAAACCGTGGATCCTGTGACGGTTCGCACCCACGGGTTGTTCGGGCGGGTAACCGGGCCCAGCGGCAGGCGGGATGTGACATATTTGTTATGCAGTGGGTTTGGTTAGTTGGTACCAATCAAACCCAGACATAGAGCACTGGAAAGTAGTCAAGAGGATATTGAGATATCTTAGAGGAACGAGTAACTACATGTTGTGTTACCAAGGATCGAATTTTCGATTAGTTGGCTACAGCGATGCTGACTGGGCTGGAGACATTGATGAGCACAAATTGACCTCTAGATATGCTTTCTTGTTGAATGGCAGGGCCATTTCATGGTGTAGCAAGAAGCAGACTTGTATATCACTCTCGACCATGGAAGTAGAGTATGTGGCATGCTCAACTACGGTTCAAGAGGCTGTTTGGTTGAGGAGATTCCTACAACATACTGGATTTGTGATGACATCCAAAGAGGCTGCCCTTGTCTATTGTGATAGTATGGTAGCTCTTAGCTATGTCAAGGACCCCAAGTATCATGGGAAGACCAAACATATACAGTTAAGATATCATTTTGTTAGAGACATTATATCAAGGAAGAAAGTTGTACTTAAGCACATATCTACTAGTCAGATGGTAGTTGACCCTCTTACCAAACCTATAGCCTAGGATGTTTTTATTTCTCATGTAAAATCCTTGGGTTTGCGTAGATTGTGACTTACTTTTGTACTGAAACTTTCTTATTATTGAGTAATATGAGTTCATTCCAGCATTTATTTTTCACTTTCTGTGTGATTGTGTTCTTCTAGCATAAAATGAGATATGTCAATAGGCAAGATAATGGCTCACTCACACGAGCATTTGCCTCTAGCGCCTTGGAGGCGAGCAGAGATGAGACGGATTGTGAATGACTTTGTGTAGGTCAATTCATAATCATGATGTCGCCTTGATTTGGAATCAAGATGATTTTCTCTATTGTGAAGAGAATCGACATGAATGTTCTCACTATTCATGTTGCCTATAGGAGCTAGATGTGAGTACTTAATGTGGCGCTAGGGTGGCAACAATAAATAAATTCGGGTTAAACGCAAGAGGTTGCATCTAGACTAAGACCTATATGGTGTTGAGAGGGACATATGTTCTATTGTGTATAGAATGCACCACCATAGCACGTATATCATACATACTATGTGTGCTTAGCGATCATTGGAAATGAGAGAATGGATCCTTGATCCTTTCATTGTGTGAGTCCTAGGCCTTATGGTCCATTAGTGTTCTTAGTGACTTTTGACGACATCGTGAAACGAAGGGTTGATGTGGCTGCTTTGGAGTGTTACCTATGGTCATGATTGATTCGACCTAAAGGGGCATTACCGGGAAATGAGTCAATCCTAAGTGTTGTGATGGTCTGGGGCGAAAAAAAAGGTTTGATTCAACTGCACCCTAAAAGTGTTAGCTGGCGCCAACTATATGTATTACAGTAGTGAACATTTTAAGGACAAGAAGGTAGGGATCGAGAAACCTTTAGTCTGGTGAGTTTGAATAAACATAGAACATTGTGGTGTACTAATGCATATTTGATGTGTTTCTTTAAGTGATGTGCCATTCTGGCCTTCTAGGAAGGTTTCTAGTTTGGGGCTTACACGTGCAAGAATATCACCAGTCGCACAACCCATTTTCCAATATGACTTGTGGATGTTAGTGTCACATCCACCCAGCCGGTACCCTACCTGGCATACCGGAGTGTGTGATCCACAGCCCCGAAGACCAAGTATCGAGGTAATCAGCCTCCCACATAGACAATAACATAATCATGAACAATAACAATCAATGTGCAAAAGATAAACAAAAGATCCAAACAAGGAAAGAGTAAATCATATATAATCAGAGTACGAAAGATAATTAGAATGTCAAATCAATAAAGTAAAGTGAGGCGGAATCCCACTCTACAACCAAGCGGAAAGTAGATCGTAAATAAAAAGAAAGAAAGATTACAACTGTATCTAAAATAGGAAAGAAAACTGAAGCATACTAAACTAAAGTCTATTCTACTTTATAGAGAACATCTTCATAAACATAGACTTCATCAACTATGCTCAGACGTTCCCATTCCACATCATGGCTAATCCTGGTAACAAGCAAAACCACTTGAGGAATCCTCAATGTAATCTTCATGGTTGCCAGCACCTTGCGTGTAGTACGCCTCTTCAGTTTGTGCTTCCTCGAATTGACTTTCATAGTCATCAGTACCTGTAGAGTAGTCTAACAAACATTGTACAAAAGGAATGAGTTTCAAAGAAACTCAGTAAGGCAGTAAAATCCATAACAACATAAATGGCAGGATTTCAAAGCAAAGTAAAATGCTACATGATTTGAAACACATGATGCAATATGATTCTAACTCTATGTATGCTGGTCTCTATTGGCAAACATGCTTTAAGTCATAACACCGTACTTCCTTAGGAAGGTCTCATCACAATACGCCTTTTGGTAGTGGGTCCGGCATCCCTCGGGCCATTCCATGGCTGGGGATATAAGTCACCACTCTCTCACATCACCATTGGTCTAAGTACTGGCGCATGTCAGGGTCAAAGCCTAGCCAAATGCAAGTCTCCTACTCAGTTACATCAAGTCAGATCCGAATACGTCCATTCCTCGCCCCTAGCGATCCTTTCCGGTATCCTTCACACTAGAGTCCTCATAGTCCCTGACTACGGACTCATCAACCCTATAGGTCATCCACATATGGTAAACGGGAAGCTCTCACATCCCCTCACGGGTTGGTTATCGGTCTCGAGCGCCCGTGAGCCCAAGTCTAACCATATGCAACCCTACCGATAAATGGTCCCCACAATGTGATTCCTGTCCTCTCACGGATTGGTTACCGGTCTTGAGCGCCCATGAATCCCCATTGCTACCACGGGTCGTTTGGTCTCACTACCCCTCCGATTAGGGTCTGACATAACGGGACATCCTAGCCAAACATCACTAGACAGTCCTAAATATGTCATCCAACAGTTTAGGAAGGTGTCCAAAGGGCATCTCCGGAAACATCCCATAATATTCCCGTAGTAGTCCAAGGACAGAAGTGTCAAAAGGACACCTCTCCTTTCCAAACCATACTTAAGCATACACAAGCATCAATCCATAACATCACATATATGGCAACTTCATATATGGAAAGAAATCAATAATAATATATAACTTGCATATATTTGGTAAGTAAATCATACATGATTCATAAACAAGTAATGCTACTAAAATCAAAATAGTACAACAGTAGTATAACATTGCAAGAATCTAATTAAAGAAATAAATTAAGATTCAAATATAGAAACGAAGATATGCAATCTATGTAGTTAAGGAAGTAACCATCTTTACCTTTTATAACTCGCAAAGGAATCTTAAGAAATCAAGTAAAATCTTGACAAAACTTGAGAAGAAGGTCCTAAACAAGTGTATACAACATATTAGGAAAGACACCTAGAAGGAAAGATATCAAAACATCCAAAATAGACCAAATATGGAGTTGTTGTACTCATTGGTCGATTGACTTGGTCTACTACCTCAGTCGACCAATGAGTCGACCAACCGAGACAGTGGGCTTCAAAAATCAGAATTTTGAGAATAAAGAACCGAATTTGGTGGTTCAAAAAGGGTACTAAACAAGGGGTAAACTACAATGGCAGCATTCTAGTATAAAGAGAACTTCAAAACACTAATCGAATCAAGTTTTCAAGTTACAAATTAGGAAACAAAAGTTACCATAGTTAGATCAATCATGGTTCTTGAAGAATTCATAGTAAAAATCATGGACAAGAACAATAAGATGATGGATAACTGATTGTGAATAAGAAATCATGAAAAGCATGCATAGATCTTCAAGAAAATTAGATCTAAGGCTGAAGAACAATAATCTAAATAAGGAAAGTGAATGAATACAAGTTTTCCCCCTCAAAAGCGAGTGATGATCTTGATGAAGATCATCCACCAAGCTTTAGATCCTTAGGAAAAGAGAGGGAAGGAGTAAAGAGATAGTTGCAACAGAGATACAACATCTTCTCTACTGTCCTCAATCAGAAAAGGAAAGAAAATAATGAAGAATCGAAGGTGAAACACAGAAGAGGATGATCACATACCTTTTTGTGTAGAAGCACGAATTTTGACGAAGATCCGTCAAGATAATCACCAAGGACGCAAGGGAGATGACTTGCATAGGGCTCTGATAAGTTCCAAAGAGTTTGGAGGCAGCAAATACGAAGTAGACTCGAGATTGGACTTAAATAGAGCAAGCAAGACCTAATTAGCAAAAACAAAACCCATTGGTCGATTGGATTGGTCGACTGGTCCAGTCGACCAATGAGTCGACCAATCAGAACAGCAAGACTAAAATAGGGAAATGAAGGCTCGGATCAAATCCAAACATCAAGGGGTTTTGCACACACTCCAAGTGACTTAGCTAGTAGGTAGAAATGCCTTCGAACCAATATAGAGAGCACTTCAAGTCCATCAACTGATCCGATCTTCATCAAGATACAGTTTCCATAAATGGAACACTACCATCAACACTCATGGATTCAAAGCCAGTCACCAAGTCTTCCACTGGGATGGCCCATAGTTGACTTCTTGCTTTACTTCGGGTTGTCGGACCTACAAACAACAAGGTTTTCGGGTCAAGGTTAGGGTTGGGTTTCACAGTTAGTGTTTGGGACATAAGAGGTCTATGTATCTGGGATACATAATGAAGAGATCAATACATGTATATCTGGGATATACATGTGTGTCTGGGATACACTGTGATAGAGAGATCGAATATGTATATCTGGGATATACATGTGTGTCTGGGACACACTATGATAGAGAGATTAACACTTTCCCTTGTGCAAGTGGGAGATGTTGGGATTTATTGATTATTAGTATAATTATATGCCCAAGGGAAAAACTTGAAAATCACTTTTAGGGCGGTTACAAAATATAGGGTTATATATTTTGGTAACCACCACATCACTTGTGTGATTGATTATTCGTATGTGAGATTTTATGAAAGCCGGCTCCCTCTCTCTCTCTCTCTCCAAGAAACGCAGGAAGGAGAAATTGTTCGAGGATCTTGTTCTCCTTGCTTTGGATCTCAATCTTATACCATCCATCCACAAAGCATTTGGGTTGTGGAATGCATTCCCTCTCCTTGTGATTGTGGAATCAAACCGGTGATGAGTTCGTGGTGGAACAAGGACGTGGATCCAAATTAACTTCCGCTATGGTAATTCTATATTGGGAAAAAGCAAATCCAGGTAAGGATTATTTTCCCTTCTATTATCGAATTGAGATATATGGAATTTTACCAACACTTGGCAATATTGATCGATTATTAATCTAATTGTTCCATTCTTCTTTGAGTCTGATACACTCTATGTGCAATCTAGTTTTGCTAGATTGATTCTCTAATTCATTGTTAATTGATCTATTATTTGTAACTCTTAATTAACTGATTAGAGTTTTGCATATCTGATCCAAGGTACTTGTTGTGATTATTCAATTGTTCAACTTCTTTTAATCTAATATATACATGCTTGGATCTGGTTTTGCCACATCATTTCTATCACTCAGTTAATTAATCTGATGGTTCTTATCATTTAATTGACAGTACATCTATGTGTATATCATATTTTGCTTCTGCTATTAATTTCTTGAATAATTGTTGTGCAATGTGGTTTAGCTAGGTTCTATTACTTTGTTAATAAATTATTTATGATTTTTTCTAATTTGTTAATATTTTGCAATCTTGCTATTTGAAATCACTATTGTGAATATGATTTACAGATTAATTGCAATTTGGTTCTACTAAACTGAGTCCTATGCATAGAATTAATTCTTTAATATTTTTCTGATTCTTAATTTGTGGATTTGATTCATCTGATTCAATTAATTGTTAATTATATACAAATTATTGTGTAAATCTATTGTAGGCTTTGGTGGACACTGGTTTAGCCAGTGTTGGGAAGCTAGAAGTGCCATTGCTTATTGTTTCAAGAATATAGCCTATTATGATTGATATAATATATATTCTGAACTATTTTTTGGGGTGTTTTGAAAACATTCATGACACTTGTATGAACCATTGTTGTTGGATTTTTGTATTTAAATTCAATTTGTTATACCTGTGATTTTTTTGTGCTTTAGATAACTTTTTTAGTAATATCAAAGTGGAGACCATAGAGGGAGTTGAGGAGTTAGGGGAGTATTCTCCTAGTGTGACTACCCCTACCCCTAGTGTGGTTGTAGGAAAGGATATAGACCTCAAGTATCCCGATTTAAGGGCTTCAATTGGGAGCTCTAGTGTAGAGATAGAGAAATTTGATGGGACTGGTGATTTCACCAGTTGGAAGAGGAAAATGAGAGCCCTTATGGCCCAACAGAGATTGTTGAGAGCCATCGATGACCCTAATGCTTTCTTTGAGAGCATAAACCTTGCTTTCAGACTGAGGTTATGGAGAATGCCATTGGATGCATGAACTTGAACATTACTGATGGGGTGATTAGATGTCTTAGTGAGGATGATGACACAACCTTGAAGATGTGGACCAAGCTTGAACAGATCTATCAAAAAAGAATCTAGGCAACAAAATCTATTTAAAAGAAAAAGTACAATCACTGACTTATCTAGGACACCCTAGAATACACGATTCATCAGATCCATGAAAGCTACAAGGGCATTTGTCAATCCAAAAGCATCACCTTAAACTCGTAGTGTCCACAACAAATCCTAAATGTAGTCTTGAAGGTGTCACTTGACTTCACTCTAAGTTGATGATAACCAGACCTCTTATCTATCTTTGAAAACATTGCCTCTCATTTCAACTAATCAAAGAGATCATCTATTTTAGGAACCCTATATTTATTCTTGATAGTCAACTTATTCAACTCCCGGTAGTCAATAAACAACCGCATGCTACCGTCCTTCTTCACAAATAGCACTGGAGCTCCCCAAGGTGATACAATTGGTTGTATAAAACCTTTCTCTAAGAGCTCATTTAGTTGTCTCTAGAATTCCTTCAGTTCTGTGGGGGCCATCATGTACAATGCCTTCGATATTGGAGCCACTCTAAGAATCAAATCTATCGCGGATTCTAATTCTCTTTCCGACGGTAATCTTGATAAGTCTTTGGGAAGACATCCACGAAGTCTCTTACTATCTCAACATCTTCAATACTCTTTTCTTTCTTGTCTTCATCCCCTGATGAAACATTGAGTGATACACTTTCCACCAATGCCCTTACTTGCGAAGCTGCAGCTAAGGTCTTCTTACTAAGTCGTCATTGATTGCCTTGAAATTCAAAAGGTGTAGTTCCCTTAGGATGGAACTGTACCTTCCTTAACTAGCAATTGATAACTACTTTATGGGCAGTTAACCAATCCATTCCCAAAATTACATCAAAGTCCTTCATGTCTAGGATTACCAATTGAGCTTCTAAAACTCTACCTTCTATAGTTACGGGGCAAGACTCCATTACTTCATCCAATCGAACTACCGTATCTAATGGGGGTACTAATCATTAGACCCTTGACCAACTTCTTAGATGTCACAAATAATATTCTTCACAAAAGCAAATGATATAAAGGAATGGGATGCACCAGTGTAAAATAAACAAACGCAAGAACTGAGGCTAGCTATGAGCAACGTACCTGTGATAACATCGTGACTCTAATCAAATTCAGACCCATTTATGCTATTCAACTTCCTGGAAAAAGGGGCTTGTGGTGGCTTAGCCACTATTGCAGTTGGCTGATTTGTCTTTTGAGGGCATGCATGAGAATAGTGTCCTGTCTGATGGTAATGAAAACAAGTAGGTTCCTTCTGTCCCACTGTCTGCATTGGCATTGGATGTGAAATCCTTCACAACCCTAACCCGGAAATCTATGTTGTGGGTATGCAAACCCAAAGTGAAGGTAGAAGACAACTATGGACCATCTCATTTGAACCCATTGGGTATGACTTAGAACCAAGGGATGTTGATGATGAAGATCCTATTATTGAAACCCTAACTGATTTTGGAAGAAGATGCAGCTTGAATGATGATGGACTTGGAGATGGACTATTGAGTACAATGTTTACATAATTGGAAGGTCCTACAAAACCAGGTAAGACTCTTTCATAAGTTGGAAAAGGACCCAAGAGGAGATTGTGGCTTTCAAGGACAAAATTTCACTTTTTGACCAAAAGGTATTGTTTGGTCGATTGCCTTGGTCGCCCTAAGTGACCAAACCTCCCCAAGACAGATTTGGAACTTTTTGGAAATTAGGTTTTTGAAGCCTTATATATTCAAACTTCGGTTTAATTCATGTCATATTGTCATTAAGCTTTTAGAGAACGTGAGAAGAACCCTAGAGCACTCTCTCCAAGTGTGAAATCCAACCCTAACCTTGACCCGGAAACCCTATTGTTTGTAGGTTCGAAAACCCGAAGTGAAGGAAGAAGACAACTATGGGCCATCTCAGTAGAATACATGGTGTTTGACCCCGAACCCATGGAGATTGATGATGGTGCTCCATACTTGAAAACTTTGTTAGTGTTTGAGAAGAATTTACACCTTGATGAAGGAGAGCTTAGTTGTTGGACCTAAAGCCTACTTAGACATGGTTTGAAGGCATTCCTCTATTCTAGATAAGTCATTTGTTGAGTTGGAAGAAGCCCACTAGAATTTGAGTAGGTTTAGGCCTTCAATTCCCTGTCTAGACCTTGTTGTCCTACCTTGGTCAACTGGCCAGTCGACTAGCCAGGCTGCCAGCTGCTAACAAAATCTAAGAATATCTTCTATTTAGCTCTTTTGGTGCTCTATATAATAGAACTTCGTGTTTCTTAGCCTCTTTTGTTTCTAAAACCCTTAGAGAACGTGGGAAGCCTCTCTCAAAGCCTCTCCTTGGTGTTAGTGAAGAACTCTTGCAAGATCTCTAGTTCTTCATCTCTTGTTCATCTTCAAGGTTAGTAATCTCTTATACTTTTTATTAATTTACTCTTGCATGATCAAATTCTTACTATTGTGATTATGAAGAAGGTATTGCAACCTTGCAAACACCTCTTCTACAATCTCTAATGATTGAGAATGAATCTCCATTCATTCCATTGATGCTATGATCTTCATACTTGATTCTAGCCATGATTCATATGATTTCTTCATGAAGACATGATCATTCTTTTAGTTTGATTTCTCTAGCATATTAGATCTAATTTTATGTTAGTATTCATCTCTGATCTATTACTAATGATCCTCTTGAGTGAATGCTTCATTCTCCTTTGCATCCATGGTTTTTTTCATTGAAAACCATGCTTTTGATCAAATTAGAAAGTCACATTTCAAAATAGAAAGTCATGGTTTTAATCATTGTTTAGTGTCTAATCTGTGCTAGTTAGTCTTAGATTACTGTTCCTAAGGTTCCTTTGAAATTTCGGAGTGTTTCGAATTCCGGAAGATGAGTTTCGAATCAAAATTCAACTTTTGGCTACGAACACTGTTCACCTGGTTGACTGCATAGTCGACTAGACCAGTCAACCAGCCAAGCTGCCAGGCAGGGACAGCATTGATTTCTTCGTCCGATTTGATCCGTTTAACCTCCAATCTTCTAGGGCTTTTTCCTAATGTTGTACATGTGTTTGTCTAGGGTTTATTTGCTAACTTTGGACTTGATCTCTTGTTTCTCTGGATTTTCTTCGAATCTATTTAAGGTAAGGATAGTTGTTTCCATATTAACATAGATTGCATGAATCTTAGTTTCTAATTTGGGAATTTCTTAGATTTACTACTGTTCTTATATTCTCTTAATATGATATTATTGTTGTAAGTACTTCAAGTACAGTAGTACCTTGTTCATGTATTTTCTTATTACTTGATCATGTATGAACACCATTCTTGTAATTTTCATATTCAATTGATCATGTGTCTATTTATCTTTCTATATGATGGATGGTCAGTTATGTATGCTATGACTGAATTGGGAATATGATTGATTAGGTATGATTTGGGATTGGGGAATATCTTTTTGATGTTTATGTCCTTGGACATCAGTGGAAGTGGTATGGGACATTTCTGATGGTGCCCTTTAACGCTTTCCCATATTATTGGTTTTCATACCTAGGGCTTGTCTAGCGTTGTTTGGCTAGGATGTCCCTGTTATATCAGACCCGATTCGGAAGGGTATTGAGACCGAGTAACCCGTGGTAGCAATGTGGGTTTATGGGCGCTCAAGATTGGTAACCAACCCGTGAGAGGACATAGATCACATTGTGGGGGCCATTTATTGGTAGGGTCACAATTAGTAGACTTGGGCTCATAGGCGCTCGAGACCGATGAGTTATATCTGTGAGAGGACATGAGAGCTTCCCATATATTATTTGTGGATGACCAGTAGGGTTGATGAGTCCATTGTCGAAGTTGGTTGTAGCAATAGGATACGATGACTCTAGGGGGGAAGGTATCGAAAAGGATCACCCAGGGCGAGGAATGGAAGTATCCAACCCTAAGTTGATATAACCAAGTAGATGACTTACATTTGGCTAGGCTTTACCTTGACATGCACCAATACTTAGACCAATGGTGATGTGAGAGAGCAGTGACCTAAACCCCAGCCAAGGAATGTCCAGAGAGATGCAGAACCCAATTACCACCGGAGAACCCAAGATACTAAAATGGTTGAGGGAGAGTGATTTGAGACCTACCCAAAGAAGTATGGTGCTATGACTTAAAGCATGTCTGCCTATAAAGACCAGCATACCTAGAGTTAGATTCATACATGCATTGTCTGTTTCATATCATATTGCATCTACTATGTTCTGCTATCATGTTATTTATGTTATTATGGAATAACTTGCCTTGCTGAGTTCTTTTGAACTCACTCCTTTTTGAAAATATCTTTGTTAGACAATCCTGCAGGTACTGACGACTATGAAGGCTAGTACTATGAAGCACAAGCCAATGATGCATACTACTCTCAAGGTGCTAGCGGTTACAAAGATTACAGTGAAGATTCCTTGTGTGATCATGCTACGTACCAGGATTAGCCCTACCTTGGAGTGGAAGCGGCCATGTTTGATTTATAAAGTTTATGTTTATGAAGACATTCTTTAGTCAGGGGAGACCTTAGTTTAGTTTGATTACTTCTTTTCTTTTCTTCTTTTGAGAACCTGTTGTAATCTTTTCTTTTACTTCCGATCTACTTTTCTGTTGTAGTTGTGGAGTGACTTTTCGCACACTCTACATTTGATTATTATATTGGTATCATTTCTTTCTGCACTCTGATTATGTTGTCATCCTCTTCTTCTTATTTTGATCTCTTTATTTCTATAATGTTACATTGATTTTATCTTGTTCATGATTATGTTATTTTATATGTGAGAGGATGATTTTCTCGATACTTGATCTTCGGGGCTGTGGATCACACACTCGGGTATGCCAGGTAGGGTACCGGCTGGGTGGATGTGACACCAAGACCAAGGAATATCCCCAAGCATCCATGAGAGTTTCCTCCGTCAAATCTTCTTCTTAAAGGTTAGCAATCCTTCTCATTCTCTCTAGATCTATTCTCTCTTCTGATTCTACCCGTTATTGTGATTGTGAGGAAGGTCTTATGCTACTGTAATGACGCATTCTTCTATCCTCATAGTCTTAGAGTGAATCCCCATTTACTCTATTCTTTCCATAAGCAACACAGTATAATTTTGGTAAAAGCCTAGTATGATCTTTATGGTAGTATTCTTGTTTGAGTTATTTGAATTCTAAATCCATGCTAGATCTATTCCTAGGTTATTTTCTGACCATGATCTAATGTTTTCTTATTCCTAGAGTGAATTCCCATTCACTCTAGTCTATCCGTGAAATCTACAGACTGATTTGGATTAAGCCTATTATATGATTCGTTGGATTTCTATTATGTTGACCATGTTCGATGCTTAGATCATGATAGATAGTCTCCTTATACTATTTCAAAATTATCCTATTAATTTCAGAATGTTTTGAAACCCGAACAATGAGTTTCCGCTCAAAATTAGGGTTTTATGTCCGTACACAGAAGGCTTGGTCGCCCCAAGCAACCAAAGGGTACAATGACAACAATTGTCTTTGTTTTGGTCTTGTTTCATCTCCAATCCTTTAGGGTTTGTTCCTAATACCTAATCCTTGTATTATTAGGGTTTCTTTAGTAACTTGGACCTACCCATTGATCTGTTCTCTGGAGTTCTCAAATCAAGCTTAAGGTGGGTACGTTCACTCATAATTAACATGATTACATTCTTCATTATGTTAGAACTAGTATGCATTATTTAACCACTGTCTTAGGACTTATTTATTATTGTTATATCTCTGTAATTTTAGAATGTGATTCATATGTTGATTTGCATATTTTTAAGAATGTGATTGATTCTATTATGAATGGATTATGATATGATATGATGTATGGAATCATATTGTAATGTGATTGCTTAAGTTGTGGTTGGGGAATGGGGAATGCTCTTTGGGTATTTTTGTCATGGGACATCAATGGAGGTGATATGGGACGCTTTCCTATGGTGCCCCTTGGTGCTTACTGCAACTACTAGATGTCATACCTAGAACTTGTTTCGATGTATTTGGCTAGGAAACCCTGTCTATCTCACCCTATCGGCTTGGGAATTGAGGCCAAGTGACCCGTGGCAACAATGGGGATTGCGGGCGCTCAAGACTGGTATCCAATCCATGAGAAGACGCAATCACATTGTGGGGGCCATTCATTGGTAGGGCTCACATAATAAGCCTGGGCTCATGGGTGCTTAAGACTGGTAGACAACCCATAAGAGGGCATGAGAGCTTCTCGTTTATTATAAGTGGATGACCAACAGGGTTAAGAGTCCATAGTCCGAGTTGGTTGGAGCCATAGGATATGATGACTCTAGGAAGAAAGATACTGGAACGGACTGGGGCACGGAAGGGAAGTATCCGACACCGAGATTGATATAACTCAATAGATGACTTGCATTGGGCTAGGTATAACCCTAACATGCGTCTATACTCATACCAATGGTGGTGTAAGAGAGTGGTGACCTAAACCCCAACCATGGAATGTCTGAGATGGATGCCCTGACCCAACTATTGTGGAGATCCCAAGATATAGAGATTGTTGAGGGAGAGTGACTGAGACTGCCCATAGGAGTATGGTGTTCTATCTTAATGCATGTTTGCCACTAGAGACTGGCATATATAGAGTTAGAAGCATACTTGCATTACAGTCTCATCTCATATTGCATCATACTTGTTCCAAACTATTTGTAGTTATTATTTGTGATTGAACTACTTGCTGAATTTTTTTGAGCTAACCCATTGGGGACAATGTTAGTTAGACCTTGTTGTAGGTACCAATGATTTCGAGATCCAGGACTACGAGGCCATGAAGAGTGACCCGTATTGTGTACAAGGTGTTGGCTGTTACTATCACATCCCCCCAGCCGGTACCCTAACTGCAATACCCAGAGGTGTGCTCCACAACCCCGAAGATCAATTCATAACAATCATCCTCCCACATAGCACAATAGTATTATCAAGAGCAAAAGAAAATCATTGTATAAATATTATTAAATAAAAAAATCGACGAAAGGCTCAAAAGGATCACAAAAGAATATCAATATGCAGAATAAATGATACCAATATAAATCAAAGTATAGAATATAATGGAAATAAACTCTAAATCAAAGCAGAAAGGTAGATCAAAACTCTAGTATAATACAACTGAATAAAATAAGGAAGTAAAGAAGTCTATATCAAACCTATATCTTCCATCAGTTCTTCCTCTTCCTCTTCTATGTCAAATCTACTTTTTCACCCAGGGGAGATCAATATCCAGCTCATGTTCCCAACGACAAACAAGACATGTCTACTATTGTCAATAGGTGCCATTAGTGTAGTCCATACAGGTGGTCAGGTCATACCACTGATCACCAAGTTCTCCCACTGCTTCCGTAACTACATCACATATGGAAGGGTCCTCCGCACATAAGCTCAGGATCTTTTCCGAACCTGCATAATCATCTAACAAACATTGTCCTAAAAGGGTGAGCCCAAAACAACTCAGCAAGTAATTCAATCACAAATAATGAATACAAATAGTTTTGAACAAGCATGATGCAATATGATATAAGACATTATTGCAAATATGCTTTTAACTCTATATATGCTAGTCTCTAGTGGCAAACATGCATTAAGATAGAACACCATACTCCTCTAGGCAGTCTCAGTTACTCTCCCTTAACAATCTCTGTATATTGGGTTCTCCACGGTAGTTGGGTCACGGCATCCATCACAAACATTCCATGGCTAGGGTTTAGATCACCACTCTCTGCATGTCATGGTTATACCTAGCCCAATCCAAGTCATCTACTGAGTCATATCAATCTCAGAGTCAGATACTTCCCTTCTGTGCCCTAGACAGTCCGTTTTGATATCCTTACCTCCATACTGTGCCTAGGCTGTCCATTCCATTATCTCCCTCCCAAGAGTCATCATATCCTATGGCACCAACCAACTCGGACTACAGACTCTTAACCCTATTGGTCATCCACAGATAATAAATGGGAAGCTCTCATCTCCTCTTATGGTTTGTCTACCAGTCTTGAGTGCCCATAAGCCCAGGCTTATTTGTGCGACCCTACCAATGAATGGCCCCCATGATGTGATTATGTCCTCTCACGAGTTGGCTACCAGTCTTGAGCACCCACAATCCCCATTGTTTCCACGGGTCACTCGGCCTCAATATCCACGCCAATAGGGTGAGATATGACAGGGTTTCCTTGCCAAACACATCTATACAAGTCCTAAGTATGACATCCAGTAATCGCAGAAAGTGCCAAGGGGAAACATGGGAAAGCATCCCATACCACCTCACTGATGTCCTAAGATAGAAATACCAAAAGGGCATTCCCCATTCCACAATTACAACCTAGGCAATCACATCTCAATATGATTCAACAAATATATCATATCAAGGTCCAGTCACAATGGAATCATCCACATTCATACAAGTATGCAAGTTAACATAACAAAACATATTCTAAAATTATAGAAATATGACAAATATAGAACAGTCCTAAAACCATAGTTAAGATATGCATACAAGTTCTAATAAAATAAGGAATGTAATCATGTCAATTATAAGTGAACATACTCACCTTAAACTCGATCCATAAACTTCAAAGAAAAGAGATCAGAGGGTAGGTCCAATGTCACATTCACCCAGCCGGTACCCTATTTGGCATACCCGGGTATGTGATCCACAGTCCAAGGATCAAGCATCGAGGGACCATGCCTCCCACATACACGATAACACAATCATGAACAATGGTAATCAAGGTAAAAGCAATAAATAACAGATATCATGAATAAGACATGAACAGATAATCAAAGTGCGGAAATAAATGATACCAAGTGTATAAGTATGATTATAAGAGAGAGAAAATGAGCGGAAGTCACTCTCTCAGTGGCAGCAGAAAAGTAGTAAAATCATGTTAAGTTACAATCCAAAGTTTAAAGAGTAACTCAGTGAAAGTTAATTACATATCCCAGTGTTTAACAAAAATCCAGGGGAATGGGGCACTAAGCAAGGGTTTCTTCTATCTTAATAATTATGTCTTCATAAGTGTGGACGACAAAAGCCCAGCACGGCCGCTCCCTCACCACAGTGGGGCTAACCCTGATATGCAGTGTAATCCTCCTCGGCACCATAACCCTGATCTTCACCGTAGCTACCACCCGGAGGGTAGTATGTGGAATCATAGTCCGTCTCGTAGGGTGCACCATCGGAGTCTTCAACACCTGCGGGATAATCTAACAAACATTTGCACAAAAGGAATGAGTTCAAAAGAACTCAGCAAGGTAGTTATTCCATAATTCATAACCATATAAGTACAAATCATAACATGATGCAATATGATATGAAACACATGATGCAAGTATGATTCTAACTCTATGAATACCAATCTCTATGGTATACATGCTTTAAGTCATAGCACCATACTTCTTTAGGTAAGTCTCAATCACTCAATCACCGGTTGGTAATGGGTCATGCATCCCTCGGGACAAACCCATGGATGGGGTTTAAGTCACCTCTCTCTCACATCACCATTGGTCTAAGTAGTGGTGCATGTCAAGGTGAATCCTAGCCCAATGCAAGTCATCTACTTAGTCATATCATGTCAGATCCAGATACTTCCATTCCTCCCATCCCGGGATCCTTTCCGGTATCCTTCACACTAGAGTCACGGATATTACCCACCGGACTCATCAACCCTGTTGGTCATCCACAAATAGTAGACGGGAAGCTCTCACATCCTCTCACGGATATGACTCACCGATCTTTGAGCGCCCGTGAGCCCAAGTCTAGCTATTTGCAACCCTACCAATAAATGGCCCCTTTCAGGCATCCGTAGCATGGTTAATGTCCTCTCCTGGGTTGGTTACTGGTCTTGAGCGCCCATCAAACCATACACTACCACGGGTCGTTCGGTCTCAATGCCCTTCCGATTTGGGTCTGACACGCCAAGGACCAACCTAGCCACACAACTAGACAATCCTATGTATGTCATCCAATAACCCGGGAAAGTGTCGATAGGCACCTTCAAAGAACATCCCATACTATTCCCTCCGATGCCCAAGGACAAAAGCGTCAATAGGACACTCCCCAATCCCAAGTTATACCTAAGAAATCACATACTCAAGTCCATCATATCACATACATTTGATACATCATCATGATAGAAGTTAAATCATAATATCGAAGTGATCCATCATATATACAAGTAACAAGAATAATAAATCATTATAACAAGAGTATATGAAATGACAATACTACTGTTCTAAAACATGTGCAGTCCTATGATATTCAAAAGCAATTAAGAGGCTATGTTCATTAAGTTATGAGCATCAAGACATAAGCACATAGCCAATGTATTTATGGTGATAACTATCCTTACCTTAAGTTGAGTTGATGATGATCCAAGAGTTATAGAGGAATGATCCAATAATAGTGTTAAGACCCTAAACAAACACAAATGAGAGATTAGAGAAGAAATCGGGAAAATCGGAGGTCGAAAGGGTCAAAACTAGGTGAAGTTGCAGTCAGCAACATGTTTGGTCGATGCTCTTGGTCGATGGCATCGAGGAGGATCGACCAAAATAGTCTCAGGCTGCATGTTGGATTTTGGGGGTTTTGGTCCGAATTCGGTCTTCCGGGGCTCGGATCGATCCGGAACATGGAGGGATGCTTAAGAACAGTATAAGAACACTACAAATCAAGAAATTAACACAATCCAATGGTCTAAATAGAAAGCCCCAAATTAGACTACTAAGTTCAATAGACAAGAATCATAGCATGGATTGAAATCAATTGCATTTGCATTGGAAAGGCATGAATTAGCTAGGGGAACTTATAGGAATTTGATTAGGATCATATGCTAGTAATAAACATATACATAGCACACTATATACCTCAGTTTATGATAAGAATGCATGAAGTTAAGAAGAAAATCAAGGAATGTATATGCTAGGCTTGAAATGAGAGCATAGCATGAATGGACATGGGAGAGGATCATAGGTTAAGCAAGAGTGAACACTTGGAGTGATGGTTGCAAGGTTGCAACATCAACTCCAAGGTTTCAACAGAAAGAAAAAGAGTAGAAAAGAATAGAATAGAGAGTGAGGGTGATGAATCATACCTTGTAGTTGTTGATGGAGGCAAGGAACAATGATTTGGGTGGAATCTTCTTCACCAATGCCTAGGAGGTGCTTTGGGAAGCTCTCCCCACGTTTTGCGGAGTGATAACGATTAGAATAGGGCTCAAAACATGAGGCTAGTCTAAATAGGATAGGGAATATTCCAAAGAATTATTAATTTCGAGTCTGCGATACTTTGGTCGATGGTCTTGGTCGATGGACCAAAACAAGTTTCAGCAGAAAATCCAGAAATAGTTCAGCAACTTCGGATAGGGATTTGGAGGGCTATACAGAGTCAAATCGAGTGGGGTTTTCTCCTACAAGTCAATCAAGGAGTCTAGTTTCATGGGAATACCTTTGGATTGTGCACGGGAGTCCATTAGGTACTTCAATTGATTCACTCTTCTTTGATGCGCAGATTTTCACTAAACACTGACAATGTACTCAAGTAAGGGGTATCATCGTCAATGTCCATGGGCTCGGACTCCGACTCAAAATTATCAATCAAAAGGGTCCACAAGTCTCTTCTACCACCGCTTCGGGTCTTCGGACCTAAAAACAACAATGGATCCGGGTCAGGGTCAGGGTTAGGATAGGGCTGGATTTTACATCCAAAGTCACCAAAGAGAACCTAATTAGACGAGTATTGAACATAAGGAACAAACCCTAAAGGATCGTAGACGAAACGGGGTCAAACGGGGCAAACTTGCTGTCACATGACACCTTGGTAGCTTGGAGTGACCAAGGCAGTCGACCAAGCATGTAGTGTACGGACAGAAAACCATACCTTTGATTGGAAACTCATCATTTGAGTTCCAAACACTCCGAAATTAATAGGAAAATGATGAAATAGCATAAGGAGACTATCTATCATGATCTAAGCATAAAAAATGGTCATTGAAATGAAGATCTAATAAATCACATAATAGGCTCAATTCGCAGATTTCATAAATAGACTAGAGTGATTTGGAATTCACTTTAGAGATAAGAAAATAGTGGATCATGGTCAAGAAATAACCTATGAATAGATCTAACATGGATTAGAATGCAAATAATTCAAGTAAGAATAAGATCATGAAGATCATGCTAGGCTTAATACCAAAATCACACCGTTGTCCATGGAAAGGATAGAGTGAACGGGGATTCACTCTAAGACTGTGAGAATTGAAGAATGGGTCGTTACAGTAGCATAAGACCCTTCTCACAATCACAACAATGGGTAGAAACAAAAGAGAGAGTAGATTGACGGAGGAATCTCTCCTAGATGCTTGGGGATCTTCCTTGAAGAAGAAGATTTGACGTAGGAATCTCTCCTGGATGCTTGGGGATCTTCCTTGGCCTTGGAAAGTGAACTCTAGGGTTCTTCTCATGTTCTCCACAAGTTTAGGGGCAAAGTGGCTCAAATTAGATCGAAGTTTGAATATATAAGGCTTCGGAAACCTAATTTCCAAAAATACCAAATCTGTCTCAGGGAAGCTTTGGTCGCTTGAGGTGACCAAAGCAATCAAAAAAGGTAGTACCTTTTGGTCAAAATGGTCTTTTGGTCTCCGAAAGTCACAAGCTCCACTTGGATCCTTTTCCAACTTATGAAAGAGTCTTACCTAGTTCTATAAGACCTTCTAATAGTGTCAGCACTGAAATCTTTGTCCATATTCCATGTCCATCATCATTCAGACTGCATCTTCTTCCAAAATCACTTAGGGTTTCCAAAATGGGATCTTCATCATCTACTTCCATTGGTTCTAGGTTAGACCCTATGGGTTCAAATGAGATGGTCCACAGCTGTCTTCTACCTTCACTTCAAGTTTTCGGACCTACAACATAACTTTTTGGGTTAGGGTTGTGAGGGATTTCACAATTACGAACATCACAGTGAAAATTACCAGTGTGATGATTGTGCATACTAGGATTAGTCCTATTCTGGAGCTAGAGTGTCCCATATTGGATATGGAAGTTTTTGAGTTTAGGTATAATCTTTTTGATACGGAGATTTATTATGATTAGTTTTTGAACGGTTCTTAGACTTCTTTATTCCTTTACTTCAATCGGTTGTAATACATTAGAGTTTTGATCTACCTTTCCACTATGACTTTAGGGTTATTTCTACTATACTCTATCAGTGATTTATTATTGGTATCGTTTATTATGCACTCTCATGTTCGTTGTGATCTTTCTTAAGATCTATCCTTGATTGTTTCTTTAATGATATTTATACAATGATTATTCCTTCCTCTTGATTATACTGTTGTACTATGTGGGAGGATGATTGTAGATAATTGATCTTCGGGGCTGTGGATCACACCTCCAGGTATTGTTGTTAGGGTACCCACAAGGGGGATGTGACACTGGAGGTCTCTAATTTATGGGGCTTGGATTGTCATAGATGGGCCTTTGGGCTTAAGTAGTACCAACTGATCGACTAGTAACACTTCGTCCACCTTGCATATTTTCATATCCATAGCCTACACCCCTTGGCTAAAAAGATGGAGTGGGGTATGGAGCAGGTCAGTTAAATTTCTTGTTGCTTTTATCAATATAGCCTATGTCTTTATTTTGCACTGTGTGCTAGAAACGAAGGTTATCTCTCTCCAACTCTTCCACTTCCTTTGAATTTTGAATGATCTGAGCATAACTCTCTATTGGCTTAATAGAGAGATATGTCCTAATAGAAGGTAAGAGTCCTTTGAAGAACTTATTTGTCTCTCTATCACCTTCATTGACTCAAGAGCAAAGTAAAACAATTTTTTGAACTTTGGTTGTTATTCCAATACTGTCATTATTCCCTGAGCAAGTGCCATAAACTTTGATTCCTTGGCATCCTTCACCGACTCTGGAAAGTAATTCTTGCAGAAGAGCATCCTTGAACATATCCCAAGCAATATTGTTTTTATGTAATGGTTCCAAGACTGGTCGGATTGCGTTCCACCAAGCATCAGCCTCATGCTATCCCCTGGGGGTGGGCATGAATCCATCCACTACATAGAGAGATTTCTTATTTTTACCATGTTGTGCAACGATGAGTGTGATCACGTGCGCAAGGGTAGCAGTATGCTCCCCTCTCCTAAACTTATCTCCCATATTGTGAGCTGCATATCGTGCCCAAGGGAGGGCATCAAGACAAGATCTCCTTAATGCAGGCTTTCGTCACAATTGTCGTGTATGTAGGGTATCCTATAGACCTTGCCTACATTATCCAGTGAGCAATAATCTACAAGGTAGAGAACCCCCATGATGTCGAATCTTTGGTTCAAGCAACTCTTGACCTGCATTTTCAAGCACTTTAGAATGGATTTTAGCGACAATGAGGAGATATAGGAAGGCATAGGAGATAATATAGGGAGGAGGCTCCTTTCACAGATGGGTATTCGGGATGGGCCCAACTCTCCTATTTTATCGGCAAATGGCAAGGATGATTAGATACTAGAGGATAAACCACCCGCGCACCGTATGGAATAGGGCTAGTCTTCCCG
The DNA here is from genome assembly GCF_041222555.1 of Hakea prostrata. Lineage (NCBI taxonomy): Eukaryota > Viridiplantae > Streptophyta > Magnoliopsida > Proteales > Proteaceae > Hakea > Hakea prostrata. Next base: position 32,659,173 of record NC_142603.1, read on the forward strand.
AGCTAGGGAGGTTTCACAGGCATCGACTGCCTTTCTAGTAGACCCCTCTCAGTGGGTGATGCTCCTAGCTTCCATAGGGAGGATCGAGTAGAACCAGAACTTCATAGGGTGCTAGATTGTGGAGATTAACACTCGCCAGTAGGACATAGTCCAACAAATGAGGGACATACAAGACCACGTCATCCACTGGGAGTGTTTCCTATAAAACCAGTACATGCCTTTGCCTCCACCACCTCTAAAGCGCTAATGATTCAACTTATCTTTGATGTTTGGTTGATCCCTGAGTTACCCAACTCGGCTTACTTTATTTTTGGACTTATGTTATATACTCTTATTATGCATGTTTGTCCACACTCTTTCACTTGATATTTTGGTTTGTAATATTTTCATTAACTTATGCACCTTTATCATTTAATATGGGTTATTATGTTTTATGCTTGTTTATTTATTAACACTTGTGCGACTTTGGGTTTCCTATGTTTATTGTATGTTATCTCAAGCTAGTGGTTGAAACCTATTATTCACTTCTAATCCTATCGAGTCATTTATGGATAAATGACTCAAGATGCCCTTAATATATCACATAAGAGTTAGGATTTGAAAGTGAACCTAGGCTCTGATACCATCTTTTGTCACCCAGCTGAATCCATTCATACCTGAATACCTATGGGGGTGATACACTACAAGACCAAGGTTCATGGCCAAACCCATGACACCATACAATATAGCATAATTAAAGAGCAAGAAGAGATTAAAGTAATGAGATCAAATTATAATGATCAAGTTATTACATTCATCCAATATTCAATCCAAAATCAATATCCAAAGTTAGCCAAGTTAATTCATCATAATTTAAGAAGAGTAATTGTTCACAACAGAAGACTAAGTTTTCAACGAGGATTCCAAGGACTAGGTAGCACTCCCATCTATGGGCTCAATAAGAAGGACATAGCAAAGGGCCACGAGGGAAGCTACAATCTCAAAAGGTATCGTCAAGCCCTCAACAATACTCAGCCTGATAGGAGAAATCCAAGAACGGGCACAAATCTCCATGCAAGTCCATCTCCTTGCTTTCCAATCCCTCAAAGCATTCTACCTGCAAATTCTCCATTTGAATGGAGCCCTCATCTGCTGTTGTAAGATCTAAACACACACACACACACACACACACACACACACACATATATATAAAGGAGTGAGTTCAATAGAACTCAGTGAAGTCAACATAACCATGTGTCACGCATCTATTATGATTTCAATAACAACCATGTATATATAATAATGAGATGAATAATTAATGGGTATGCAAGTATGCTCCTAACACTAACCATGAGGTCTTTATGGTAGACACGCACTAAGCTATACACCAGCCTCCTCTGGGCGGTCTCGTCACACTCCCTCAACAAGAGGCACCTCTTGTGTTCTCCACAATTGTCGGGTCAAGTCACTCAATCCGTGGTTGGGGAATAGGTCACCACTCTCTCACATCACCATTTGGTCTAAGAACTGGATCGTGTTAGGGATAACTCTAAGGTCAATGCATAGTAATACAGTATTGTACCACATGTGGTTTGGATACCCTACCTCATGCCTAGTGCCCTTTTGGCTCGACATCCCTCCCACCTAGGGTTGGTATCCTCAACGGGATGCATCTCTTGGATTCAATTCTTTAACCCTATGGTCATCCTCATATGTTGGGGCGGATGCCTCTCATATCTTCTCAAGGCACTCAAGCCATCTTTGGATGCCCATGAGCTTAAACCCTATCATACGCAACTCTATCATCTCATGATGTCATTGGGCCCGCTTGATACCCTCAAGACCCAACCACTGCCATCATAGGTTACTCAACTTCAATACCCCTACCGAAAGGGTAGTAGCATTCAAGGTTCACTAGCCAACACAGCTAGACACCTATTGACTATATGCCTAGGTCTAAGTGAAGATATAGAGTCACCAAGGTAATAGGCAAACCCAAAACCCCAGTTGGTATATATACATACCAGAGGACAATGTCCCACCATCAAATCCACACACACATATTAATCACATTATCATTTAAATAATTTAAAAAGTAAATAAACAATAATCACATTACCTTCTGTCTTAAAAAGACTCACGCATTTTAAATAATTATACAACATAAATGAAATTAAGCAATTCAAATGAATTCAAATGCACGAGATAATGGCGATGTATTCCTTACCTGTTAGTGTCAATAACACTCTCCAAAGTCCAAAGAGATCCACCAAAGAAGGTACAATCAACTCAAATTAAGCGTTGAATCATGAGAAATCAAACGAAGGTAAGTCAAGGATCAATCGAGGGTTAAAGCGGGTCAAAACACACACCCAACATAAGGGGCAAGTGAATATGCCTACCAAGGCCGGTTGACCGCCCACCCTAGGGTTGCGACCAAAATGGTCAATTTCGACTCTATTTTGAAATCAACTCAAAATGGGGCTTTGGGGTCTTCAATCTAACAAAATTAAGGTCCCCAAAACATCTTTCAAACATCCCAATTGATTCCCAAACAAAAGCTCCCAATTTAGGCTCTGTGTGTCTACCCGCAAGCGTCTCAAAGAGGTCGAATCAATGTCGAATGTAACGGTTTGCACAAATCAACAATCATTGGGGTTGGGAGACATAAATAGAGGTAGAAAGAAGCATTCAATACTACCCAACATCAACAATCACCACAACATAGTATTCATTGCTCATAAATAACCTTAAAAGATAGGTTTCAAGAGAGGGTCATGAATGTTCACCTTTCGACATGCTATTGCGATTATTCACACTTCAATGCTTCACCACATGCAAGGAATCCAACAAACTCCAAGGTTTCCTCCACTCCCAAGCCTCAACCCCACTCTAACATAAAGAAATGCGTTTGAGAGAGGTAAGAGTCATAAAATGGGGTTTTAAACCCGAAATCCTGAATCTGCCTCGCACCTAGGTAGGGGGGCGATTAAACCAGCCGTGCAACTAGTATGATCAATTGGCCCTCCATCTCTCTTATTCGAAGGCTGATTCCTATGATCTAAGGATGGGTATAGAGGTCATTTCAAGGCCTGATCAATGGTATAGTTTACCTTGAAATTTGAATCCTCTAGCATTGGTTTCCGAACATGCCAAAATCTCCTTCTTATGCCTCCCAGACTGACTTTCTCCCTCCTCTTGAACTCCATTAGAGTGGCCAAGTGTCACACCCACCCGCCAGTCTTGGTTATCCGCCCGACAACCCGTGGGAGTGAACCGTCACAGGATCCACGGTCTTACCCATCAATAATAATAAACACAAGTATAGACAATCAAGAGCAAGAATAAGTGCAATAATTAATAAAAAGGTTACAGGAGTCCAAATACTCTAATAAATATCCAAGAAAGAATCAAGAATCAAATGTAATATCGAGTTCAGCGGAAGCAAAATAAATAAAATAAATAATCCTCTTTCCGGTTTTCTTTTCTAAATCTAAAAACTGGTTTTCTAAATTAACAAGTAAAGGGGTCCTCCAATCTTTCTCCATACGAAGGGCAAATTGCCTGGCAACCTATCTCCTCCGCCCATCAATGGGTGCTATAAGCGCACACCAAGCATCTTCAGGAGGCTTCATGCTCTGCAAGTTCATGTACCATTGTCTATGCCACATCAGCTTCATACGAGAAGGTTTTTTCATACGAATCATCTCCAACTTTTGACGTTGTGCCATCATCTGTACAACTCATATAATATATACAATGAAAGGAATTAGTTATGACGAACTCAATAAGGAACAGACAATTCTCATATATATGTCAATACAATCCACGAATGCACATATGAAATGATATGGATGATATGCAGAAATATGAATGCTACTAAGATCTAACTATGCAAGTCTCTAATAGAGTAACAGTTGACATGCTTTAAGAGATAACACTAGCCCTCCTTTGGGTAGGTCTAGTCACTCTGATCCGGCAAGGACTGGTTACCTAGGGATCCTGGGCAAAGGGGTAAGTCCACACCTGGCTCTCAAACCATGGATGGGGTTAAGTCAACACTCTCTCACCACAACCATTGGCAATGAGTACTAGCGCATGTCGGTTTCTAATCCAATGCAAGTCATAATGGTAACATACTATATGAAGTCTAGATACTTCCCCTATGGCACCAACCAACTCGGTTTAGTATCCTTCACAACCTAGGAGTGAGAACCCTCACGGACTGGCTACCGCTGTTGGACTCCACTCCTAAACCCTATGGTCATCCACATATTATTGGGACGGATGCTCTCATGACTCCTCAGGACACCCGGTCCACTCCTTAGACATCCATGAGCCCAACCTAACATATGCAACCCTACCATTGCATGACCAATAGTGGACCAATGAGTCTCCGCATGGGACTGGTTACCGCTGTAGGATGAAATAGAGTCACGTCACCATTGTCATGGGTCACCTGGCTTCAATTCCCCTGCCAAAAGGGTAATAGCATGTGGGGTACCTAGCCATGCAATTCTAGACTCTCCTAGGTATGTCATCCAGTAATCATGATAGTGCTAGAGGCATCAGTGAGCATGTGTCCCATACCATAGCCCTCTGATATCTCCAGACAAGATATCCCAATGGAATACCCCTTCCATCACAACTACACTACATCACTCATCATCATGCCAAAACAGTTGTGAAATATCATAAAAAGATGAAGTATATAAAGGAACATCACAAATAGCAAGTATGCAATAAGATTCACATGCTTTATACAATTATAGAAAGATAAATGGTCAAAGAATAGTAAATAGAACAGCTGAATCATCATGTATATGTAATTGCATATAAATAAGAATGCATGTCCTTACCTGTAATTTAGTAGAAGTCCTTTAAATTGCAATCCGAACACAATTATAAAACTTAAAGTAGAAACAGAGGACACTTATATGCAGGGTTACAAGAATGTATAAGAGTCAACAGTCAAAACAAATCCAAAATCAAACCTACACAGTCACTGAAAACCAGCCGATTACTTGTGGTTCGCTTAGGTTAAGCGACCTCCACAAGCGACCGCCCCTGTTTCAGATAGTTTCCAACTCCAAAAATTAGACTTTTGATCATCCGATTTCAATGCGTTTTGAGATGATCTTAGTCCAAATTTCAAACTTAATAGGTCTATAACAAAGGGGTGAGACGAAACCCTAAAATTAACAAAGATCAACCACCCAAATCATTCCCCTTGATTAGATCCATCCATTAACAAATGCAAGGATTCGTTTCTGAACAAGATCTCATCAAGAACATTGGAAAGAGAGCTACAACTAATCAATTGGGTAACCACTAACAAAATGGGGATGGGTTCAAATCAATTAGAGGTTAAAAAGAAGAGAATAGCATATGAAGATTCATTACCTTAACCAGAATCACCAAGAATAAAAGGGAAAAGGTTCCAGATCACTAACAGCACTTCGCCCACCTTCCAACACATTTCCACTGCCGCCTAATCTCCCAAAATAGCAATCCCGAACATAATAATGCGTTAATAGGGCGAGGGATGTTATTTATAACGAACAGGGGGCAAAATAGGGCATTTTCCCGCAAGCAGAAAGTGGCGGTCGCTTAAGGCGGTCGCTTGGTTTAATCAACCGCCACTAGCAACCGCCCCCAAGTATATTGCTATACAAGGGTGCTTTGCTCAGGGGGTTGAAACCCAAAGACAACCTAGCCGTAGAGAAGTCTAACAAAACAATTGTACAAAAAGGAATGAGTTCAAAAGAACTCAGCAAGGTAGTTAATCCATAATACATAAACCATATGATACAAATCATAACATGATGCAAGATGATATGAAACACATGATGCAAGTATGATTCTAACTCTACATATGCTAGTCTCTACAGTAGACATGCTTTAAGTCATAGCACCATACTTCTTTAGGTAAGTCTCAATCACTCAATCACCGGTTGGTAATGGGTCATGCATCCCTCGGGACAAATCCATGGCTAGGGTTTAAGTCACCTCTCTCTCACATCACCATTGGTCTAAGTAGTGGTGCATGTCAAGGTGAAGCCTAGCCCAATGCAAGTCATCTACTTAGTCATATGATGTCAAATCCAGATACGTCCATTCCTCCCATCCCAGGATCCTTTCCGGTATCCTTCACACTAGAGTCACGGATATTACTCACCGGACTCACCAACCCTATTGGTCATCCACAAATAGTAGACGGGAAGCTCTCACGTCCTCTCATGGATATAACCCACCAGTCTCGAGTGCCCGTGAGCCCAAGTCTATCTATTTGCAACCCCACCAATAAATGGCCCCTTTCAAGTATCCGTAGTATGATTTATTTCCTCTCACAAGGTGGTTACCCATCTTGAGTGCCCATCAAACCATAATACTACTACGGGTCGTTGAGTCTCAATACCCTTCTGATTCGGGTCTGATACAACGGGGATGTCCTAGCCAACACATCTAGACAAGTCCTATGTATGTCATCCAACAATTCGGGAAAGCGTCAATGGGCATCTTCGGAGAACATCTCATACTATTCCCTCCGATGTCCAAGGAGAAAAATGTCAAAAGGACATTCCCCAATCCCAAATCATACTTATCCAATCACATTCTCAGTTCATCATTTCATACATACATGATACATCATCATATTGAAAGATACGTCATAACATCACATGATCAAGTGTATAAGTAAATGACAAGAATGAATAGACATGATAAGCAAAGTAATGAACATGGTGCTACTGTTATAAGGTAACTACAATAGTCATATGATGTCTAAAAACAACTAATAAGCTAAGCCTACTAAGTTACCAACACTCAGTGTAATAATCACATAGTCTATGTCATATGGGTATAACCGTCCTTACCTTAAGCCGCGATGATGATAATCCAAAGGCCACAAAAGAATGATCCAAATATGGTATTAAGACCCTAGACAAACATAAATGAAAGATTAGAAAAGAAATCGGGAAAATTGGAGGTCAAACGGATCAAATTGGCGAAGTACACAATTCAGCAATCAATTGGTTGACTGATTGGTCGACTGAACCAGTCGACCAAGTGAATAGTACCAGGGCTGAATAGTGATTTTTGGCCCAAAATAGATCTTCCGGGGCTCGGATCGATCCGAAACTTGGAGGGATTCACTGTAATAAAGTATAAGGGTACTATTAATCAAGTAGTTGATACAATATAATGGTCCAATTAGAAACCCCCAAATTGAAACCCTATGTTCTAAATGCAATAATCATAGCATGAATTGAAATCAAGTGCGATTGCATTGAAAATGAATGAATTAGCTAGGGGAACTAATGGGAATTGGATTAGAATCATATGCTAGCAATAAACATAAATATAGCACACTATATACCTCAGTTTAGGACAAGAATACATGAAGTTAAGAAGAGAATCAAAGGAATGCATATGCAAGGATTGAAATGAGAGCATAGCATCAATGGAAATGGAATGAGATCAATGATTAGCTAAGAGTGAACACTTGGAGTGATGGTTGCAAGGTTGCAGCATCAACTCCAAGGTTGCAATAGCAAGAAAAGAAAAGAAAAGAGTAGAATAGAGAGTGAGAGTGATGAATCATACCTTGTAGGTGTTAATGGAGACAAGAATCAATGATTGGCAATGATTGGAAGGAAATAATCTTCACCACTACCAAGGAGGTGCTTTGGGAAGCTCTCCTCACGTTCTCAGCAAGTTAGAAATGTGGAATAGGGTTCAAAACATGAGAAACACTTTAATAGAGAGGGGAATATCCAAAAAGCATCTTTTTTCTCGGATTTGTACAACCTTTGGTCGACTGGCTTTGGTTGACTGGCCAAGTCGACCAATCAGTCGACCAAGCATGGACAACATGCTTGAATCAGGGAAATGAAAGGCTATACGGGTCTGAATTGAGTTGGGTTTTCTCCTACAAGTCAATAAACAAGTCTAGAGTAGAGAAATACCTTCGAAACAAGACCAGAAGCACATCAAACACTTCAACTAAGCTTCCCCTCTTCTAGGTGTAGTTTCTCACTGAACACTGACAGTGTATCCAAGTAAGGGACTTCACTGTCAATATCCATGGGCTCCGAATCATACACCAAGTCTTCCACTACGAGGGCCCACAAGTCTCTTCTTCCACCACTCCGGGTCTTCGGACCTACAAACATCAAGGGTTCTGGGTCAAGGCCAGGGTTAGGATAGGGCTGAGTTTCACAGCTTTGGTCGATGTTGCTTGGTGGATGGGGGATCGACCAAAGGGTCTCCTGTCACATCCTCCCAGCCGGTACCCTAACTAGCATACCCGAGAGTGTGATCCACAGCCTCGAAGATCAAGTATCGAGGAAATCATCCTCCCACATATACAATAACATAATCATAAACAGGAATTAATCAAGGCTTAATATTATAAACAAGGTTCAAAACAAAAATGAATAATCAGTATAATCAGAGTGCAAAAAAGATACCGGATATCCAATGATATCAAAAAGGAGTAAAGTGAGGCGGAAACTCACTTCACCAAAATAGCGGAACATAGTATGAAAGTCAAAAGGAATTACAACTGAAACAAATGTACTAAGAAATAAACTAAGATCAAACGCTTCTAGTTTATAGATAACGCTTCATAAGTATGGACCGCAATCCAATGAATCCATTCTAACTCTATGCTGTTTTCAAAAGTAGTACGCAGCTGATCCGCCGAGGGATCATCGAGTAATCTTGATCGCCGCCAGCACCTGCGTGTAATACGCTCATTGGCTTGCGCTTCACCGCTCGCTCGCATAATAATCGACGCAGGATAATCTAAACAAAGAATATACAAAAGGAATGAGTTTCGAAGAAACTCGTAAAAGGTAGTTAATCCAAACATCATAGATAACATGTGGCAAAACATAACATGATGCAATGCAGATGAAACAAATAAGTGTGAATGCATCTAACTCATGTATGCTGGTCTCTATGGTAGACATGCATTAAGTCATAGCACCACTCTTAGGGAAAGTCCTCTCACACCCTCAACCATATAAGATATCTTGGATCCCTCAACCATTTAAGGATCTTGGGCAGCCGATTGGAATGGGTCCGCATCCCTCTCGGACAAACCATGGTAGGGGTTAAGTCAACACACTCTCTCACAACCATTTGGCAAAGTACTAGCACATGTCGGGGAAAAGCCTAGCCCAATGCAAGTCATCACTCAATTACACAACCGAGTCCAGATACTTCCATCCCGGCCCCGGCGATCCTTTCCGGTATCCCCACTAGAGTCCAATAGTCCCCGACTACGGACTCATCAACCATATTGGTTATCCACATATGGTAAACGGGAAGCCTCATGTCCCCTCACGGATCATTTCACCGATCTTAAGAGCCCAGAGCCCAAGTCTAGCCATATGCAACCCTCCAATAAATGGCCCCACAATGTGATTCCGCCTCTCACGGGTTGGTTACCGGTCTTGAGCGCCCGTGAATCCCCATTGCTACCACGGGTCATTCGGTCTCAATACCCTTCCGAATCGGTCCGATATAACAGGGGTATATCCTAGCCAAACACCGCTAGACATCCCTAAGTATGACAACCATTGATTCGGGAAAGCGCGATGGGCAACCCCGGAAACATCCCATACTATTTCCGATAATGTCCAAGGACAGAAGTGTCAAATGGACACCTCCCAATCCCAAAGCAAACTAACAAACACATTCCGATCAATCATGACATACACAACTAGTAGTCATCATATAAAAGAGAATGTAAAAGCAAAACGATTAAGCAGTAATAAGTAATTCATATAACATGAATAATGAAAAAGATGATATAAACAAGTGCACGCCCACGAGGAGATCGAATAAAATACAACAACAGAGGTAACTCATAGTTTCACAAAGTAGAAACCAGAGAACAAGCAATCTATGTAGTTAAGGAATTAACGTCCTTACCTTCTAACTCGGATGGGATCTAAAGAATCAAGTATGATCTTGACTAAACCGAGAAGACAGCCTAAACAAGTGCACACAACATGTTAGGAAAGATGCATAAAGGAAAAGATCATAAATCAATCGAAAAGGACCAAGATTGAGGTCGTACTCATTGGTCGATTGATTGGTCTGCTGGACCGCGACCAATGAGTCGACCAATGCAGACAGGGCCGCAAGAACCGAATTTTGAGAATCAAGAACCGAATTCAATGGTTCAAAAGGGTACAAACGAGGGGAATTATCATGGTAGTATTCTAGGGTATAGAGGATATCAAATCATAAATCAAATCAAGTTCCCAAATTATAACCTAGGAACACAAAGGTTAACCTACTAGGTTAAACATAGATTATGAGAGAAAAATATTATAATCAAAGATTCAAGAATTAGGATATGAGGATTATAGATATAGTAAAGAAAACAAGTTGATTGGGTTACCATGATTAAACTAGAGGTTCTTGATCTTACCCAAGAATTAGGGTTTTACCCTTTTGGTTCCCTCGGAAAATAATTGTGAGATCCGGATGAAGGGAGATAAATTGTTAGCCAAAAATAACAAGAAGGGTCATCAATGATGAAGTTTAGGTAACACAATATTACCCAAGAAGATTTCCTTCACAAGGGAGGTACCAAAAGCCTCCAGACGATCTCACGAGTTAGGGTTTCAAAGGATTAGGGTTAGGGTTTCGATGATTCCACTAGCTGAGGTTAAGATCATGATGATGATCATGGATCTTAAAGATCATGATGAGATCATGGAATAGATGGTTGCAAGAGTGCATCATCTTCTTCCTGATCTCAACAAAGAACAGAATTAAAGAAAGAAAATCGAGGTAGAAGAGAGAGTGAGTGAAATCATACCTCGTAGGAGGATGAAGAATTCTTCAAGCTTCGAGAGATCACCAAAGAATGCAAGGGAATGGGTTAGATTAGGGTCTAACCGCCCGAGGCTTAGGAGGCGAGGAGGCGGAGTATTCCCGAGATTAGACTTAAATAGAAGAGACAGGATTCAAATTCAAAACGAATCAATTGGTCGATTGATTGGTCGATTGGTCCATTCGACCAATGAGCGACCAATCAAGCAGAACCAAAACAGGGAATTGAAGGCCGATCAAGTCCAAACATCAAGGGGTTTTGCACACCTCAGAGGACAACCTAGGAGTTGAAATGCCTTTAAATCAACGAGACCCTCCAAGACCATCAACTAATCCAACTCATCCGGTGGCCACCATTTGGACATTGGCATCAACACTCATGGATTCCAATCCAGCCATCAAGTCTTCAACAGAAATGGCCCAAAGATGACTTCTTGCCCTACTTCGGGTCACTGGACCTACAAATAACAAAGTTTCCGGATTAGGGTCAGGGCTGGGTTTCACATCTCCCTTCTTCAACTTGCTGAATTTGGATCTCCAAGGTCAAATCCGACACTTAGGCCTTCAACCAACTTAGGGAAAAGTATGACTTCCTATGACCTTCTAAAGCTATCCATACTGAGCTCAAGGTCCACCTTCAAGGTCATACACCATTCAAGTCACTTCTTCATCCAAAACAGACATGGTGTCTGGGCTAGGGTTTGGGCTAGATTTCATATTCTCCTCCCTTAAAAGAATTTTGTCCTTGAAATTGGGAGAGTACTTGGCTTCCAAAGAGATGGAAATATTTTACTTTCATCTGGACTTCCTTCTCCCAAAATTTCTTTCGGGGTAAACTTCTATCCCACAACTTCTTCCAAACGAAACTAGGCAACTCATACGGAAAAGAATAAATCAACACAATGCATATGGCATGTATGCAATGCACAAGCAAAGAATAGATTAATAGCAGGAGTTAAAGGCTAAGTGTAATGTACCAGTCATGACATCTTGGTTCGGCTCTAACTCGCTTCCAACTATGCTATACACTTTACCAGTAGGAGGGGCTTGAACTGGCTTTGCAACTAAAGCAACAGAACGACCTGACTTACGAGGGTAGAGACGAGCAAGATGTTCTCTGGTCTGGCAAAAATAATAGACAAGCTCTCTCTGTCCTACAGGTTGCACTGGCGCTAAATGTCACATCCACCCAGCCGGTACCCTACATGGCATACTCGGGTATGTGATCCACAGTCCAAGGATCAAGCATCGAGGGACCATGCCTCCCACATATGCAATAACACAATCATGCACAATAATAATCAAGGTAAAAGCAATAATAAAAGCAATCATGGATATGATAAGAACAGATAATCAAAGTGCGGAAATAGATATGATACCAAATGTATAAGTGTGATCAAAAGAAAGAGAGAGTGAGCGGAAGTCACTCCCTCAGTGGCAGCGGAAAAGTAGCAAGAAATCAAATTAAGTTACAATCCAACATCTAAAGAGTAACTCAGTGAAAGTTAATTACATATCCAAGTATTTAACAAAAATCCAGGGGTGGGGGACTAGACTAGGGTTTCCTCTACTCTAATAAGTGCATCCTCGGAAGTGTGGACGAAGAAAGCCCAACATGACTACTCCCTCACCACTGTGGGGCTAACCCTGGTACGTAGTGTAATCCTCCTCGGCACCATAACCCTGGTCTTCATAGTAGCTACCACCCGGAGGGTAGTATGTGGAATCATGGTCTGTCTCATAGGTCGCACCATCGGGGTCTTCAACACTTGTGGGATAATCTAACAAACATTTGCACAAAAGGAATGAGTTCAAAGAACTCAACAAAGCAGTTATTCCATAATTCATAAACCATATGAGTACAAGTCATAACATGATGCAGTATGATATGAAACACATGATGCAAATATGATTCTAACTCTATAAATGCTAGTCTCTAAGGTAGACATCCTTTAAGTCATAGCACCATACTTTTTTAGGTAAGTCTCAATCACTCAGCACCCGGGGGAATCGGGTCTTGCATCCCTCTCAGACAATCCATGGTTGGGGTTTCGGTCACCACTCTCTCACATCACCATTTGGTCTAAGTATTGGCACATGTCAAGGTAAGGCCTAGCCCAATGCAAGTCATATACTCAGTCGTATCAAGTCAGATCCGGATACTTCTATTCCTCCCATCCCGGGATCCTTTCCGGTATCCTTCACACTAGAGTCACGGATATTACCCACCGGACTCACCAACCCTATTGGTCATCCACAAATAGTAGACTGGAAGCTCTCACGACCTCTCATGGATATGACTCACCGGTCTCGAGCGCCCGTGAGCCCAAGTATAGCTATTTGCAACTCTACCAATAAATGGCCCCTTTCGAGTATCCGTAGCATGGTTTATGTCCTCTCACGAGTTGGTTACCGGTCTTGAGCGCCCATCAAACCATACACTACCACGGGTCGTTCGGTCTCAATGTCCTTCCGATTGGGTCTTGACATGACAAAGACATCCTAGCCACACAACTAGACAATCCTATATATGTCATCCAATAATCCAGGAAAGTGTCAATGGGCACCTTCGGAGAACATCCCATACTATTCCCTCTAATGCCCAAGGACAGAAGTGTCAATAGGACACTCCCCAATCCCAGATTATACCTAAGCAATCACATGCTCAAGTCCATTATACCATACACAATTGATACATCATCATAATAGAAGTTAAGTCATAACATCGCAATGATTCATCATATATATGAGTAACAAGAATGACTAATCATTATAACAAGAATATATAAAAACACAATACTACTGTTCTAAAGCATGTATAGCAGTCCTACGACATTCAAAGGTAATAAAGAGACTATGTTCACTAAGTTATGAACATCAACACATAATCTCATAGCCTATGTATTTATGGTGATAACCGTCCTTACCTTATGCTGTGATGATGATGATCCAAAGGTCACACAAGAATGATCCAATGATGGTAATAAGACCCTAGACAAACATAAATAAAATATTAGAGAAGAAATCAGGAAAATCGAAGGTCGAATGGGTCAAAACGGCGAAGGACACAGTTCAGCAGCATGCTTGGTCGATGCTCTTGGTCGATGGGATCGACCAAGGAGGATCGACCAAGACAGTCTCGGGCTGCATAGTGGATTTTGGGATCTTGGTCCAAAATCGGTCTTCCGGGGTTCGGATCGATCCGGAACTTGGAGGGATGATTAATAACAATATAAGAACACTACTAATCAAGTAATTAACACAATCTAAATGTCTAAATAGAAAGCCCAAAATTTGACTATTAAGTTCTATAGACAAGAATCAAAGCATGGCTTGAAATCAAATGCATTTGCATTGGAAATGCATGAATTAGCTAGGGGAACTAATAGGAATTGGGTTAGAATCATATGCTAGCAATAAACATAGACATAGCACACTATATACCTCAATTTAGGACAAGAATGTATGAAGTTAAGAAGAGAATCAAAGGAATGAATATGCAAGGCTTTAAATGAGAGCATAGCATCAATGGAAATGGGAGATGATCATAGGTTAAGCAAGAGTGAACACTTGGAGTGATGGTTGCAAGGTTGCAGCATCAACTCCAAGGTTACAATAGCAAGAAAAGGAATAGAAAAGAATAGAATAGAGAGTGGGAGTGATTTATCATACCTCGTAGATGATGATGGAGACAAAGAACAATGATTGACAATGATTATAGTGGAATCTCCTTCACCAATATGAAGGAGGAGCTTTGGGGAACCTTCTCCACGTTCTCAGGTGTTGCAATGATTAGAATAGGGTTCAAAACACGAGGCTAGCATAAATAGGGTAGGGAATATTCCAAAGGAATCGTTAACTCGAATTTGGCAGCCTTGGTCGATGCTCTTGGTCGATGGGATCAACCAAGGAGGATCGACCAAACAAGTTTCAGCAAAAAATTCAGTATTAGTTCAGCAACTTCGGATAGGGATTTGGAGGGCTATACAGGGTCAAATTGAGTGGGTTTTTCTTCTACAAGTCAATAAAGAAGTCTAGTTTCGGGGAATACCCTCGGATCATGCACGGGAGTTCATTAGGTACTTCAACTAGTTCACCCCTCTTCGATGCGCAGATTTTCACTAAACGCTGACAATGTCCATGGGCTCGGACTCCGACACTAGATCATCAACTTGTAGGGTCCACAAGTCTCTTCTACCACCGCTTCGGATCTTCGGACCTACAAACATCAAGGGTTCCGGGTTAGGGTAAGGATAGGGCTGGATTTCACACTAGAAGTCTTTGAGTCATTGGCATTGGGTTTGCATAGATTGGCCTGGCGTTTGCATTCCCAACACCTTGCCCTACAGTCCGGGGCTGAAAAGTCAAGGTGGGATATGGTGCAGGTCTAGTGAACTTCCTGTCGGTTCTGTCAACATAACCGAAACTTCTACTTGGTAGGGATCTTAGGTTAAACTTCTCTCTCTCGGCTTCTTCAACCTTCTTCGAATTCTGCACTATTTGAGCATAGCTCTCAATCGGTAAGATGGTGAGATATGCCTTGATTGAAGGTCTCAATCCTTTGAAGAACTTCTTCGTTTTAGCTCTATCTGCCTTCAGGGATTCAGGAGCAAAGAAAAACAATTCCTAAAATTTATATTGATACTCAAGTACAAAAAGGGGACCTTGCGTAAGAGCCATGAATTCCGACTCTTTCGCATCCTTCACAGACTCAGGGAAAAATTCTTACAAAATACTTCCTTAAATATTTCCCAAGAGATACCATCAGCATGCAAGGCTTCAAGGATAAGACGGGTCGAGTTCCACCATGCATCAGCTTTGTGCTGGAACTTTTGCTCGACAAACAGGATTTTCAGCGCTTCAAAGCGATGCAAGTTTTTAAAAGCTTTCTCTAATTCCCTCAACCACTTATTATGTCACGCCCTCCCAGCCAGTACCCTATCTGGCATACCCGAGAGTGTGATCCACAGCCCGAAGATCAGGTATCGAGTGATCAACCTCCCACATAAACAATAACATAATCATGAACAATCATAACAAGAGTGCGGAAGATAAATCATAGATCCAATAAAGAAAGAATGAATCATAAATGAATCAGAATAATAGATATAATCAGAGTATCAAACAGATAAGTAAAGTGAGGCAAAAATCCCACTTTACAACCAGCGGAAAAGTAGCTCTAAAGAATAAACTAGACAAAACCTAATCCCAGTAGCAAGTACATTGGGTAACTAAATTGTTCTCCACTTTATAGACAACATCCTTGTAAGTGTAAATCTCATAAATGGCACAAGGACGCTTCCACTCAATGGTCGGACTAAGCATCGTACGGAGCATAACCACTCGCGGGATCTTCGAGTAATTGTGGTAACCGCAATCACCTTCCTGGAGATATGCCTCTTTGCCTTGCGCTTCTTCATAGGGACCGTCATAGTACTCAAGACTGCGGGATAGTCTAACAACATTGTACAATAAAGGAATGAGTTTCAAAGAAACTCGGTAAGGCGATTAAAATCCATAATAACATAAATGGCGAGGATTCCGAACAAACATAAATGCAATATGATATGAGACAAGCAATGAATGAATGAATCTAACTCTATGTATGCTTGGTCTCTATTAGCGGACATGCTTTAAGTCATAGCACCGTACTTCTTTAGGAAAGTCCACTCACATCCTCAACCATTTAAGATATCTTGGATTCTCTCACGGATCATTTCACCGGTCTTGAGCAGCCGATTGGTAATGGGTCCTTCATCCCTCGGGACAAACCTTGGCGGGGGGTTAAGTCAACACACTCTCTCACAACCATTTGGTATAAGTACCGGCGCATGTCGGGGTAAAACCTAGCCAAATGCAAGTCTTCTACTTAGTTACATCAAGTCGGATCCAGATACGTCCATTCCTCGTCCCCGACGATCCTTTCCGGTATCCTTCACACTAGAGTCCTCATAGTCCACGACTACGGACTCACCAACCCTATTGATCATCCACATATGGTAAACGGGAAGCTCTCACGTCCTCTCACGGGTTGGTTACCGGTCTTAAGCGCCCGTGAGCCCAAGTCTAACCATATGCAACCCTACCAATAAATGGCCCCCACAATGTGATTCCTGTCCTCTCACGGGTTGGTTACCGGTCTTGAGCGCCCATGAATCCCCATTGCTACCACGGGTCGTTCGGTCTCAATACCCCTCCGATTAGGGTCGACATAACAGGACATCCTAGCCAAACACTACTAGACAATCCTAGATATGTCATCCAACAGTTTAGGAAGGTGTCCAGAGGGCATCTCCGGAAACATCCCATAATATTCCCGTAGTAGTCCAAGAACAGAAGTGTCAAAAGGACACCTCTCCTTTCCAAACCATACTTAAGCATACACATGCATCAATTCATATCATCACATATATGGTAACTTCATATATGGAAAGAAATCAATAATTACAATCACTTTAATAACATTGGTAAGTAAATCATACATGAATCAATTTAATATGAATAAGTAATGCTACTGTAATCAAAGTTATGCAACAGTAGTATATCATTGTAAGAATCAAATTTAGGAATCATATCTATGATATTCAAATATAGAAACTAGATTCATGCTATCTATGTAATTAAGGAAATAACCATCCTTACCTTTTATAACTCGCAAAGGAATCCTAAGAAATCAAGTAAGATCTCGGCAAACTTGAGAAGAAGGTCCTAAACAAGTATATACAACATATTAGGAAAGATCCCTAACAGAAAAGATACCAAAACATCCAACATAGACCAATTCTGGAGTTGCTGTACTCATTGGTCGAGTGGATTGGTCGACTGGTCCAGTCGACCAATCAGTCGACCAATGCAGACGATAAGCCTAAAAAAACAGAGTTTTAAGATATGAAATCCGAATTTGGTGGTTCAAAAGGGTACTAATCAAGGGGTAGACTACATCAGTAGTATTCTAACATATAGGGGACCTCAAAACACTAATCCAATCAAGATATCAAGATCCAAATTAGGAAACAAAAAGTTACCATAATTAAATCAACCATGGATCTTGATGAATTTGAAATAGAAAACAAAGACAAGAACAATAGGAGGATGGATCATTGCTTCAGGTAAAGGTATCATGAAAACATGCATAGATCTTCATGGAATAAGGCTTAGAAGCATAAATCTAAATAAGGAAATAAAACCTACCATATATGTAACTACCATGCATCATGAAGAACACATAGTATGGTAGAAGAGAACAACTAGAAATCTATAGATTATGGATCATGGAAGGAAAACACAGTAATTAACTACTAACATGATCAACATAGAAGATCCAAAGAGATCAGAATTCAGATTAGAAGTTTAACAAAGATTAGATCATGGTTTGATCATGATTCCTTCAAAAGCTTGCAATGATCATGGTTAAGATCATTGTTCTAGCCTCAAATCCTTAGGATGATCATGAGAACATGTTCGAGAGATGTTTGCAACAGAGAATGCAGCATCTCTTCTACTGTCTCAACTCAAAAAGGAAAGAAAAACAAAGATGGAGGAGAAGAAGAGAGAGTAGACATACCTTTTGATGCAAAAAGAAGAGTTTCGACGAAGATCCGTCAAGAAAACACCAAGGATGCAAGAGAGATGACTTGCAGAGGTCTTTGGTTCGTTCCAGAGAGTTTGGAGGCAGCAAATACGAAGTGGACTCGAGATTGGACTTAAATAGAGCAAGAACAACCTAATTGCCAAAGACAGCACTCATTGGTCGAGTGGATTGGTCGACTGGCCGATCGACCAATCGGTCGACCAATGCCGGCCAGAAGACCAAAACAGGGAATTGAAGGTCCAGATCAAATCCAATCCTAAAGGGGTTTTGCACACAAGTCAAGTGACTTACCTAATAGGTAGAAATGCCTTCAAACCAAGATAGAGAGCACTCCAAGTCCATCAACTAATCAGATCTTCATCAAGATTCAGTTTCCATAAATAGAACTTCATCATCAACTTTCATGGATTCAAAGCCGGACACCAAGTCCTCTCTTTGGGATGGCCCAAAGCTGACTTCTTACTTTACTTCGGGTCATCGGACCTACAAATAACAAGGTTACCAGGTCAAGGTTAGGGCTGGGTTTTACATTCTCCCCCCCTTAAAGAAATTTCGTCCCCGAAATTGAAAGCGTACCTGTGCTTCCAAAGAGGTAAGGAAACTTCTCCTTCATATCTTCTTCCTTCTCCCAAGAAGCTTCTTCAGGGGTATGGTTCTTCCACCGAATCTTCACCAAAGGAATGGTGCGATTCCCAGCTGCTTGTCCTTCCTATCCAAGATTTCGGCCGGTTCTTCATCATAGGTCAAATCAGCACTAAGTCCTTCGAGTGCTTGCTGCAAAATGTGTTCCGGATTCTCTATGTATTTTCGGAGCATCGAAATATGAAACACATTGTGCACACCAGCAAGAGGCGGAGGTAATGCTAATCGATACGCAACGAGTCCAACCTTTTCCAAAATCTCGAAAGGTCCAATGTAACGAGGGCTAAGCTTTCCCTTAACATTGAATCTCCTCACACCCTTCATTGGTGAGACCTTGAGAAAGACTTTCTCTCCAACTTGAAATTCCAAATCGGTCCTTCTCTTATCAGCATAAGATTTCTGTCTCAGTATGGCGGACTTAATCCTTTCTCTTATCATATCTACCATAGCACTCGTAGCTTCAATCATTTCAGGACCTAAGACTTTTCTTTCACCTGTCTCGATCCAGTACAAAGGTGTCCTACAAGTCTTGCCATACAAAGCCTTGAATGGAGCCATGCCTATTGTTGCTTGATAACCGTTGTTATAGGCAAACTCAACCAAAGCTAGGTGTTCATCCCAATTACCACCCATATCCACCACACAAGATCCGAGCATGTCTTCCAATGTCCGAATTGTCCGCTCGGATTGTCCATCGACTTGTGGATGATGAGCTGTACTCAAGTTCAATTGGGTTCCCAAGGCCTTACGCAAGCTATTCCTAAACCTTGAGGTGAACCTAGGATCACGATCCGAAACGATACTCAAAGGCACACCATGCGGACGAACCACATTATCCACATAAAGCCTTGCTAGCTTATCCGCAGTATGAGTGATCTTCATAGGAATGAAATGGGCTGATTTGGTCAACCTATCAACAATCACCCACACAAGTGTCATTGCCTTTACTTGTCCGAGGCAAGCTAGTCACAAAGTCCATGGAGATATCCTCCCACTTCCAAATAGGAATAGGAAGGGGCTGAAGTAATCCAGATGGAGGTTGTCGAACGGCTTTCACACGTTGGCAAGTCTCACACTTGGCAACAAAATCTTCAACATCCGCCTTTAGACCAATCCACCAAAAATGTTCCTTCAAGTCTTTGTACATCTTGGTGCTTCCCGGGTGTATAGTAAAGACCGATCGGTGTGCTTCCTTCAATATTTCTTTCTTAACTTCTTCGTTTGCGAGCACACACAGTCTTCCCCCTAAACAACAAAGCACCATCCATGGATATACCAAAGTCGGGGTCCGACTCGGGATTCGAAGAAATCTTCTCAACTTTGATCAAAAACTCTTGATCGGAACTCTGCTGAGCAACAATCTTATCTCTAAGACCAGATCTTGCCGTCATGGCGGAAAGAATAAAATCAGAATTCTCGGGGACGATTTCCAAATCAAAACCCTCAATAGAAGACCACAATGGTAAACTCAAAGCATTCAATTCCAAAGTCTTCTTCTGGTTCTTCCCTACTAAGAGCATCAGCAACAACATTTGCTTTCCCAGGATGATCCTGAATATCACAATCATAATCGGAGACTAGTTCCAACCATCTCCTTTGCCTCATGTTCAACTCCTTTTGGGTAAAGAAGTATTTCAAACTCTTATGATCCGTGAAAATGGCAATCTTCTCACCGTAAAGATAATGTCTCCAAATCTTCAAAGCAAAGACAACGGCGGCAAGTTCTAGATCGTGAGTGGGGTAATTCCGCTCATAATCCTTCAATTGCCGAGAAGCATAGGCTACGACCTTGCCATGTTGCATCAGTACACAACCCAAACCAATCTTTGACGCATCGGTATAAACTGTCATACCACCGGAACTATCAGGTATAGTCAAAACCGGGGCACTTGTCAATCTATCTTTCAACTCTTGGAAATTCTTCTCACAAAGCGTCGGACCAAACAAACTTCTCTTCTTTCTGGTCAACTTAGTCATAGGAGCAGCCAACCGAGAAAATTTCTCAATAAACCTTCGGTAGTAACCCGCCAATCCAAGAAAACTTCTTATTTCCGTTCCTCGACTTCGGTCTTTCCCAACCAGCCACGCTTGGACCTTTTCGGGATCGACACGAATACCTTCGGCTGAAACTACATGACCAAGGAATACCACTCTCTTAAGCCAGAAATCACACTTGCTAAACTTAGCGAACAACTTCTTTTCTCGCAACCTTTGCAAGGTGAACTTAGATGACTCGCATGCTCTTCTTCGCTCTTCGAATAGATCAAGATGTCATCAATGAAAACAATCACAAACTTATCAAGCACATCATGAAATACTCGGTTCATGAGGTCCATGAACACCGCAGGAGCATTGGTCAATCCGAAGGGCATGACTCTAAACTCGTAGTGACCATACCGCGTTCGGAAAGCTGTCTTGAAGATATCACTAGACTTCACTTTCAATTGGTGATATCCGGACCTTAAGTCAATCTTTGAGAACACAACTGCACCCTTCAACTGATCGAAGAGATCATCGATTCCGGGCAGCGGATATCTATTCTTGATAGTCAACTTATTCAACTCACGGTAGTCGATGCACAAGCGCATACTACCGTCTTTCTTCTTGACGAACAAGACCGGAGCTCCCCAAGGTGACACACTAGGCTGCACGAAACCTCTATCTATGAGCTCATTCAATTGATTTTGCAACTCTTTCAACTCAGTAGGAGCCATCCTGTACGGAGCTTTAGATACCGGAGCAGCACCGGGGACGAGATCAATAGAGAATTCGACATCTCTGTCCGGAGGCACTCCGATAGATCATCGGGGAAGACATCAACAAAGTCGCAGAGACAACTCGACTTCATCGACTCTTTTCTCCACTATACCCTTGCCTTGGGATGAAGCATCATCCACTAGGGCATAGACTTGCATCGGTCTGAGACGGCACCTTCTTACAAACCCTTCTCTTTTCACCACGAAATTCAAAGACCGGACTTCCACAAATATGGAACTGAATCTTCTTTGAGGAACAAAGGAACACGGCTTTGTGGGCTGTCAACCAATCAATTCCCAAAATAACATCGAAGTCCTTCATGTCAAGAATCACAAAATTGGCTTCCAAGTTCTTCTCACCAATCAACACGGGACATTTAGATAACCCCTTATCTAGTTTCACAACAGGACCAGTAGGTGTACTAATCAATAAACAACTAGACAACTTCTCGGGGCTTAGGTTAGTCTTCTTGATGAATGCGGATGACATGAGCGAATGAGATGCACCCGTATCAAATAAGACAAATGCGAAATAGAAGCGACTAACAATGTACACGTAATCACATCATGGCTTGGATCCTGCTCAAGCCTGGAAATACTGAAAACTCTACCGGAGGGAGGAGCGGGAGCACTCTTCACCATGAGGCGAGGCTCTTTGGGCGGGCCGCTCGGACGAGCACGAGCAAAATGACCAGCTTGCTTGCGGTAGAAGCAAACGAGATTGCTGGATCCAACGGGGGTGGCTGCATGAGAGGGCTTCGAACAAAAGGCCTTGCACTTGCACTTGCACTTGCACTTGCACTTGCTGGTGGTCGGTTTCCGCCATCTTGTCTAAACTGGCCGGGCTGCTGAAAACCCGTGTTCGACCTACACTCTTAGCTTGAAAGGTAGGAGTGGGGTAGGGTGTAGGTCTCACAAAACGACGGTCATTACGATCCACCAAACCAGAATTCCTTGACTGCCAAGGCTTTTGCACACGAGCACTTTCCTTCTCTGTTTCTTCCAACTTCTTCGAGTTCGCACCACTTGAGCATAGCTCACTATAGGCTGGACCGTGAGGTAAGCTTTAATGGCGGGACGCGAGTCCTTTGAAGAACTTCTTTGCTTTGGCGAGGTCTTCCTTCAAAGAATCGGAGCAAAGAAATGAAGCTCCTCGAACTTGTTGGTACTCCAACACAGACGAGTTCCTTGAGTCGGAATCATAAACTCGGCTTCCTTCGCATCCTTCACCGCCTCGGGAAAGTAGTTCATACAAAAAGCCTCTTTGAATAACTCCCAAGTTACAACTCCCGCATGCAAACCTTCCAAAACAGGACGAGTGGAGATCCACCATGCATCGGCTTCTTGTTGCAACCCATTCAAGCAAACAAAATCTTCGAGCTTCCGAGCATTGCGGATGTCGGAAAGCCTTCTCCAACTCACGAAGCCACTTGTTAGGAAACAAGGGGTCCTTGGTAACTCCGGTGAAAGTGGGTACTTGCATCTTCGGAAAACTCTCCATCGGGCGAGTATGAGGAGTTCAGCTAAACCTCCCGCATTCGGGGCTGCGGCATGAGGATTCACATTAGCACCAGCCGGGTCTCATTATGCGAGTCATGAAACCCACCAACATCTGGTTGAACTGAGCTGCTTCTGGCTCGCATCATATTGCCCATAATATTGGCAATATCTCGAAACTTCCAACATTCGGGGCACCGGGTATCTCATGAGTACCCCGATCAACATTTGGTATCCCACCACCTCCATGAGGTACTTCACCACCTCCCCGAGGTATTTCACCACCTCCATGACCACTTGGATTCACCACGCCCACTTCTCAGAGTAACCATTCTGCAAAACCGAGAACATCAAAATACCGAATTTCGAAGATTCAACATAAACCACAAGTCCAAATGATTTGAAAACTTAAATCATGCTCAAATATATCCATATAGTCATCAAACAATATTCCATAAGGCAAAAATCACATTTTCCAAAAATTCAACAGCAAATGAGGTCTCTGTGACCATTGGTCGAGTGATTGGTCGACTGACCCAGTCGACCAATGAGTCGACCAATGCAGACAAAATGCGAAAATTCGCATTATAAGCCTCATTTTCACATTCCAACCTCATTCTAACTTCTTCCAAAGGTGAGAGAGCTCTAGGGAAAAATCTCCAAGAGTTCCCACAAGTGTTCTTGAGGTGATTTAGTGCTTCAACAACAACACCACAACACACCATCTTCACAAACAAGGTAAACCTCTTAATCTTCCTTCCATTTTCATCTTCTCATGCTTGCATTTCAATAAAACCATGCTTTACTTGTATCCAATGCTAGAAATCATGCTTAGGAATGCTTAGAAACATATTCCTTAGGTTTTAAACACAATGCCATGCATAGACAACAAGTTTTAACACATTGGTGCTCATCTCGCAAAGTTTTATACCGAAATCGACATCTTTAGAAAAATTCCGTTTTCTCTCAAACCGCTTGAAATTTTCGCACGAGATCAAATGCTACATGCTCAAGATGACATTGTAGATAGGTCCATACAATTTGATTTAACCAATTTCAACTTTTCAAAAATCCAATTTTGACCTAACTTGCAAAATCCCCAAATTTCCTTCTTGCTGAATTTTTCGCTTTAATCCAAGTTTTCGATCGATTTTCATCAAACAAACTTCATAGACATGAAATTCCAAGTATTGCGCACATGCTAGTATGTTCAAATCAAATTTCCCCCAAATTTGAAATTTTCCGAAAAATTACGAAAATACCCTTTTGGCTCAAATCTTAAAATAGCACTAATTGGAATTGTCTCTTGTCTCTTTCACAGATACACTATGCAAAGGGGAGGGCGAGGACGAGGTAGAGGTCGTGGTCGCATCGTAGGTGCTCTTAGGGGCAGAGGTCGGGTTCCTTCGAGCCTAGACGGGAGGTTAGGAGACCGGACATGTTTGACACACCTCGGGCCGAGTTCCTGTACGAGGCCTACTTCGCCATCTGCAATATTGAGATGGGACGTCTACTTCACTTACGCCAGCTCGGAGCCTTTAGGATTCGGCGGAGGTTCGACACATTGCGGTGGACTCATCTCTTCACCGAGGATCTACCGGTATACCCGGAGCTAGTGAGGTTGTTCTTCAGCAACCTTACTTACACGAGAGGAGGCTCGAGGCCAAGGACATCCACTTAGACTTGTCCTCGGGAGCGGGGGTCTTCCGGACTCAGATTCGCTTCTCTACCCGGACACTGGCTGAGATCTTGCGGGTTCCTTACTATCCACAGCGGTGTGTGTGGATACCTGCGAGAGCAGATCCGGGACCGCCATCCGATGCCGTACGAGCTTCTCGAGATATGCTC
Source organism: Hakea prostrata (assembly GCF_041222555.1). Classification (NCBI taxonomy): domain Eukaryota; kingdom Viridiplantae; phylum Streptophyta; class Magnoliopsida; order Proteales; family Proteaceae; genus Hakea; species Hakea prostrata. The sequence goes on from NC_142603.1 coordinate 32,684,340, forward strand.
TACGCTATGGGATAGCCGTCGATGCTTCACACCGTGGACTAGCGGACGGATGACGGATTCTGCACGGATTATCGGTCGCATAGTCGGCCGAAACATCATGCCGAAGCCGGACATCACCATCGGGTCACGGTGATGGAGGCCTTAGTCATCTACCGCATCTACATGGGCTTCGAGATCGATCTCTCCTACATCATTCAGCGGGTCATGCTGGACTTAGTTCTGCGGCCTAGCATGCGGAACCTTTGCTATGGGAGGCTACCGACTTTGATCTTCGGGCATTTCGGGGTGAGTTTCGAGGATACACCGGTGGACACTAGATCACGGGGATACCCTATTGGGACTCGGACCATTCGTCGGATGAGGCTGCAGCAGCTCGAGAGATCTCCTGGTCCGGAGGGTGAGGATGATGATGAATCGGAGGATGAGGATCGGGGATCGGAGGATGGAGGAGAGGATATCGGTCCCGATAGTGATGATCGGGCCGGAGATGATGCGGATATGCGCGAGGCTGAGCCCGTGCATCACGAGTTTCCTTCATCACACTTCGAGGCGGGTGGCCCTTCACATGCGGTTCCGGAGACTTCGGATCTTGGAGCACGGATGAGATCGATGACTTCCATGCTAGAGAGAATGGAGGTCGGACGAGAGCAGATGTACGAGAGGATGGAGTCACGACGGGATAGGATAGAGCATCGGGTGACTCGGCTAGCGAGAGGAGTTCGAGCATACGAGAGATCGGGAGCGGATCACCTAGATAGACTGTACCTTAGGATTTCCATTTATGCATTTCGGATGTAATCATTGTAAAAACTTTTGAAATTAATGAAGTTCATTTTGTTCCTCTTTAATTATTGTATGTTATGCACTTTCTTTTCCTTGCATTAGTGACATTTGTTCAAGTATAATTATGGTATGTTATTCGAAATGTTCGTTATGCCTCAAAGGTCAAGTTTCTAATTCGGTGTTCTATTATTCACTTCTAAGAGTAGAAGAGTCATTTCGGATCAATGACTCGGGAATGTTCGATTGTTGTCTTTTGTGGTTAGGATCTCCTCGAACCTTGGGCTCCGATACCAATCTCATCACGCCCTCCCGGCCGGTACCCTATCCGGCATACCCGAGAGTGTGATCCACAGCCGAAGATCGGGTATCGAGTGATCAACCTCCCACATAAACAATAACATAATCATGAACAATCATAACAAGAGTGCGGAAGATAAATCATAGATCCAATAAAGAAAGAATGAATCATAAATGAATCGGAATAATAGATATAATCGGAGTATCAAACGGATAAGTAAAGTGAGGCAAAAATCCCACTTTACAACCAGCGGAAAAGTAGCTCTAAAGAATAAACTAGACAAAACCTAATCCCAGTAGCAAGTACATTGGGTAACTAAATTGTTCTCCACTTTATAGACAACATCCTTGTAAGTGTAAATCTCATAAATGGCACAAGGACGCTTCCACTCAATGGTCGGACTAAGCATCGTACGGAGCATAACCACTCGCGGGATCTTCGAGTAATTGTCGTAACCGCAATCACCTTCTTTGGAGATATGCCTCTTCGCCTTGCGCTTCTTCATAGGGACCGTCATAGTACTCGGTACTGCGGGATAGTCTAACAACATTGTACAATAAAGGAATGAGTTTCAAAGAAACTCGGTAAGGGCGATTAAAATCCATAATAACATAAATGGCGGGATTCCAGAACAAACATAAATGCAATATGATATGAGACAAGCAATGAATGAATGAATCTAACTCTATGTATGCTTGGTCTCTATTGGCAGACATGCTTTAAGTCATAGCACCGTACTTCTTTAGGAAAGTCCACTCACATCCTCAACCATTTAAGATATCTTGGATTCTCTCACGGATCATTTCACCGGTCTTGAGCAGCCGATTGGTAATGGGTCCTTCATCCCTCGGGACAAACCTTGGCGGGGGGTTAAGTCAACACACTCTCTCACAACCATTTGGTATAAGTGCTTGGCGCATGTCGGGGTAAAACCTAGCCAAATGCAAGTCTTCTACTTAGTTACATCAAGTCGGATCCAGATACGTCCATTCCTCGTCCCCGACGATCCTTTCCGGTATCCTTCACACTAGAGTCCTCATAGTCCACGACTACGGACTCACCAACCCTATTGATCATCCACATATGGTAAACGGGAAGCTCTCACGTCCTCTCACCGGGTTGGTTACCGGTCTTAAGCGCCCGTGAGCCCAAGTCTAACCATATGCAACCCTACCAATAAATGGCCCCCACAATGTGATTCCTGTCCTCTCACGGGTTGGTTACCGGTCTTGAGCGCCCATGAATCCCCATTGCTACCACGGGTCGTTCGGTCTCAATACCCCTCCGATTAGGGGTCGACATAACAGGACATCCTAGCCAAACACTACTAGACAATCCTAGATATGTCATCCAACAGCTTTAGGAAGGTGTCCAGAGGGCATCTCCGGAAACATCCCATAATATTCCCGTAGTAGTCCAAGAACAGAAGTGTCAAAAGGATACCTCTCCTTTCCAAACCATACTTAAGCATACACATGCATCAATTCATATCATCACATATATGGTAACTTCATATATGGAAAGAAATCAATAATTACAATCACTTTAATAACATTGGTAAGTAAATCATACATGAATCAATTTAATATGAATAAGTAATGCTACTGTAATCAAAGTTATGCAACAGTAGTATATCATTGTAAGAATCTAATTTAGGAATCATATCTATGATATTCAAATATAGAAACTAGATTCATGCTATCTATGTAATTAAGGAAATAACCATCCTTACCTTTTATAACTCGCAAAGGAATCCTAAGAAATCAAGTAAGATCTCGGCAAACTTGAGAAGAAGGTCCTAAACAAGTATATACAACATATTAGGAAAGATCCCTAACGGAAAAGATACCAAAACATCCAACATAGACCAATTCTGGAGTTGTTGTACTCATTGGTCGAGTGGATTGGTCGATCTGGTCCAGTCGACCAATCGATCGACCAATGCGAGACGATAGCCCTAAAAAAACAGAGTTTTAAGATATGAAATCCGAATTTGGTGGTTCAAAAGGGTACTAATCAAGGGGTAGACTACATCAGTAGTATTCTAACATATAGGGGACCTCAAAACACTAATCCAATCAAGATATCAAGATCCAAATTAGGAAACAAAAAGTTACCATAATTAAATCAACCATGGATCTTGATGAATTTGAAATAGAAAACAAAGACAAGAACAATAGGAGGATGGATCATTGCTTCAGGTAAAGGTATCATGAAAACATGCATAGATCTTCATGGAATAAGGCTTAGAAGCATAAATCTAAATAAGGAAATAAAACCTACCATATATGTAACTACCATGCATCATGAAGAACACATAGTATGGTAGAAGAGAACAACTAGAAATCTATAGATTATGGATCATGGAAGGAAAACACGGTAATTAACTACTAACATGATCAACATAGAAGATCCAAAGAGATCGGAATTCAGATTAGAAGTTTAACAAAGATTAGATCATGGTTTGATCATGATTCCTTCAAAAGCTTGCAATGATCATGGTTAAGATCATTGTTCTAGCCTCAAATCCTTAGGATGATCATGAGAACATGTTCAAGAGATGTTTGCAACAGAGAATGCAGCATCTCTTCTACTGTCTCAACTCAAAAAGGAAAGAAAAACAAAGATGGAGGAGAAGAAGAGAGAGTAGACATACCTTTTGATGCAAAAAGAAGAGTTTCGACGAAGATCCGTCAAGAAAACACCAAGGATGCAAGAGAGATGACTTGCAGAGGTCTTTGGTTCGTTCAGAGAGTTTGGAGGCAGCAAATACGAAGTGGACTCGAGATTGGACTTAAATAGAGCAAGAACAACCTAATTGCCAAAGACGACACTCATTGGTCGAGTGGATTGGTCGATCGCCCGATCGACCAATCGTCGACCAATGCCGGCTGACAAGACCAAAACAGGGAATTGAAGGTCCAGATCAAATCCAATCCTAAAGGGGTTTTGCACACAAGTCAAGTGACTTACCTAATAGGTAGAAATGCCTTCAAACCAAGATAGAGAGCACTCCAAGTCCATCAACTAATCAGATCTTCATCAAGATTCAGTTTCCATAAATAGAACTTCATCATCAACTTTCATGGATTCAAAGCCAGACACCAAGTCCTCTACTGGGATGGCCCAAAGCTGACTTCTTACTTTACTTCGGGTCATCGGACCTACAAATAACAAGGTTACCGGGTCAAGGTTAGGGCTGGGTTTTACATATTAGGGAACAACGTATCCTTTGTCACCCCCAATGAAGCTCGGAACTTGCAGCTTCAGAAAACTCTCCATCAATTGGGTATAAGGAGTTCCAGCCAACCTTTCAGCATCAAGCACAATAGCATTATTAGGGTTTGCCTAGGCAGCAACACGGGTCTCGTTGTGCATAGCCATAATCCCAATCAACATCTGATTAAACTGTGCATTTTGTTGTCGCATCATATTCCCCATGATATTAGCGATATCATGGATACTAACCATTGGAGGAGCACCGGATGGGTTACCAGCAGCTTGACCATTCAGAGGATTCTGGTCTTCAACACCATCAATAGATACACCAAGCATTAGGGGTAGCCCTACTTCCATTCTAACTAGAGGAGACACCATGGTTCCTTCTTCCAACCATTCTGCTAAACCAACAAAAGTAAAAAATCCACAAAAATTTCATCCAAGGTCAAACTTACATTCCCAACATGTCAAACACACTTAACTCAACTCAACTACACAGGCCATTAGAAATCCAAGCAAAGCATCAAAAATCAAATTTTCTCAAAAATGGCCAAAACAACACCCTGCTTGGTCGATGCTGCTTGGTCAATGGGATCAACCAAAGCATCAACCAAAGGGAATCTGGCACGAAATACAGCCTTAAAGGGCCCACTTCCTTCATTTCAAACTCACTTCTAACACTTCCAACTTCAAATTTTAGCTCTGAAGAAAAGGTTCTCTAGGGTTTCTAAGGCTTCCAAGTCTTGCTCAAGGCTCCAACAACTACTCTTCATCAACGTTGATCATCAAACACAAGTAAGCTACCTTCCTTCTTCTCTTTCTTTTTCAATTGTCATTACCAACGACATGGTTTTCTTTTAAACTATGAAATGCTTGTTGTTCTTGGTTAGAAACATGTTTAGGGACACTCAGAAACATGCTCCAACTATTTTTCATACAATGTCCTGCCTTAACAACAAGATTTCACTCACATTGCACCAATTTCACTATTCACAACACCGAAAATCCCTCTTTTGAAAAACTTGCACCATTTTCAAACCAAACGGAATTTTAACACCAAACCAATTCCTACATGACTGTTTCAATATGAGGAAGATGCTCACGCTCTTCATTTGGCCAAAATTCAACTTTCCAAAAATCACAAAACCTAGCCCAAAGGAGGATTTCTTCATCTAAACTTGCTGAATTTTCATGTCCAAACTACATTCTTGATGGATTTTCTTCAAACAAACCATCCCAGCATCTTTATCCAAGTCTTATGCAAATTCTAGTGTGTCCGAATCGCAATTTGGCCAAAATCAAAATTTTTCAAAAAATTACGAAAAATGCCCTTCTTTAGTGCAAAACAGCCCAAGTACTAATCCAATGCAATCTTTCTCTTGTCTAAACAGGTTCACTATGCTTAGAGGAGGTAGGAGAGTAGATAGGGGTCGGGGACACGTTCCACGGCCGGTAGTTATAGATGAGGCTCTTTTCATTACTCCAATGGGTGAGTTTCTACACGAGTACTACTTCAGGGATCTACTGATCGAGTGTGGGCGGTTGGTTATCTTAGATGATTTGGAGACATTCCGCATCAAGAAAAGGCTGAAGTCTATGGATTGGTTAACAATTATACACTACTGATTACCCAGTCTACCCAAACCTTGTTAGGCACTTCTATAGTAACCTGACCTACCGCATAGAGGCAGACCCACGCGATGGTACTAGGATCGTCATCCAGACTATGGTTGGGGGTAGAGAGATTAGCTTCACCACCAGGGTACTAGCTCACATTCTTGATGTTCCGTACATTCGAGATTCCCGCTGGTGGATCCCGACTGGCACAGACATCACAGAGGCTCTTCTCCCACATGAGGTTCATGAGATCTATATGACATTATGGGATGATCTCCGCTACCATAGTCTACGGAGCGGCACTACGATGCGTCCTTATGCTAGAGTTATCGCTCACATTATTGGGCGAAATATCATACCAAAGGCAGGGCACCACAGCAAGGTGTCGATGATGGAGGCACTAGTGATTTACAGCATCTACACCGATTCCAAATAGACCTTGCCTACATCATGTAGCATGTCATGATTGACCGAGTTGAGTTCCCTAGGGTCAAGAGCTTGGCTTTCGGTCGATTCTTGACACGCATCTTCGAGTACTTTGGTGTCGATCTCTAAGATACTCCGGTACTTTATTGCCGAGACACTAGAGAGGACATTGGTTCCTAGTTGATGGGGAAGATGAGGCTTCGTGTCGCAACTAGGTTAGAGGATGAGGGTGATATTGCCAAGGCTGATGACACAGAGGATGAGGGTGATGATGGGGATGAGCACGGGGATGATGATGATGATGAGCATGATGAGGTTCCTGCTCAGGATCAAGATGATGTCGACGATCAGGGAGATGAGGATCAGGGCCATGGTGAGATTCTGAGACACAAGGAGATTCCTACACCATGATTCTTTGAGTTTGGAGGTCTATCACATATGACTTATTAAGGCTCCAGATGTGGCTTCTCATCATCATCGATTTCTTCCATGCTCAAGAGGATAGGAGAGAATTGAGGCTGGACAGAGGAGGATAGAGTCCTTTATGTACACCTTGGGAGAGCGGTTTGCATGACTAGCGGAGGAGTTCAAGGCTAGGAGGGACCAAACAGACCATCAGAGTCAATCACCTAGATAGATAGTGCTAGGAGTTTTCCTTTTATGCTTTCACAGATGTATTTACTTTCAGACTTGTAAAAATCTCCTATGTGATTAATGAAATTTAGTATGTTTCACTTGTGTTATACTACATTATGCATTTCTTTTGTTGCATTAGTAATTGTTTGACGTTTAGTTGTGACTCATAACTCGAAACGACCACTCATGACCATTACTCCCAACAACAACTCTTGACTAAGACTCATACGATAACTCCCAACGACAACTTACAACTCACAATGACAACTCACACATGAAGACAACTTACAACCAACAAAAACTTACACATGACGACAACTTACACACAACGACAACTTACACACATGACTCGACTCGTAACTGAAACCCATAACCACAACCCAAGTACAAGTCATAAATTTTGATTATTGCGTATTATTCATACTTGGTGTATTATGCTTTATCAATTCAAGTTTTTAATCCAAGGCTCTCTATTATTCACTTAAGAAAGTTTGAGTCACTTATGGATCTATGACTCAAGGATGCTTCATTATTGTGTTTTGTGGTTATGATTGTCCGAAAACTTTGGGCTCTGATACCATTCTGTCACATCCACCCAACCCTATCTGGAATACCCAAGTGTGTGATCCACAGCCCCAAAGATCAAGTTTAGGAATGATCATATCCACTTAGCACAATAATATAATCAAAAGCAAAAATAAAACATTGTATTCAAGTAATTTTATAATAAAAATCAAGAAAGGATCATAGAAGGATCATAACAGAATATCAAAGTGCGGAAATAACAAGATATCAATCAAAAGAAACTGTAGAGTATAGTGGAAATATACCCCACAGACAAATGCAGAAGGTAGATCGAAAACTAAAGCAAGGTCTAAGCTATTATAAATAAAAGTAAAAGTCTAGACGAATAAAAGAAATCTAATCAACATCTTCCATCAGCTCTTATTCTTCTTCAATCTTCATCTTCTTCACCTTAGGGTTGTGCTCTTGTAGCTTCAGGTTAGCATCAAGCTTAATATCCCATCAGTGAATAAGACGATGCCGACTACTATTGTCACATCCCCCCAGCCGGTACCCTAATTGGCATACCCAGGTGTGTGATCCACAGCCCCGAAGATCAAGTATCGAGGAAATCATCCTCCCACATGCAATAACATAATCATGAACAGATAAAATCAAGTGTAATATTATAAATAAAAGATCTAATCAGAAATGAATATCCAGTATAATCAAAGTGGGGAAAAAATGATACCAGATGTAATCACATCAAAAGAAGTAGAGTGAGGCGGAAACTCACTCCACAGATACAGCGGAAATGCAGTACGTAAGTCGAAAAAATTACAACTGAAAACAAAGAAAGAAAGTCAAACTGAACTACGAGTTTTTTATCTTGTAGATAACATCTTCAAAGTAATGGACTTCATCAATCCAACTGAGATGTTCCAACTCTACGTTACGCCTAATCGTAGTACGCAACTTGATCGCTCGAGGGATCATCAGGGTTATCTTCATGGTTGCCAGCACCTTGCGTGTAGTACGCTTCTTCGGCTTGCACTTTGTTTGCAAAATAAAATAACCACAAGCGTACAGTATCGTGTAGCTAACGGGTCGATCTCAGGGAGATATGCCACCTATAATTCAACTTCTTAATAGTAATGCGAGAGTGGAATGATTCAATTTTGTTAACTAATTACTTAAACTAAACCAACGATCCTAATCCATACATCTAATGCAATCGAATTGAAACGAAAAAAATAAAGCAAACATAACTACTGCATAAATAAAAGACAGGAAAAAAAAATGCAGATGCAACACCACCCGTCACCAGAAACAGAGGCACGACTGTAGGCTTGCTCCGGTTATGTGGTCCGAGATAATGAATGAACAGGCATAAAGTAAATAACAGAAAGTAAATAACAAAGCAATAAAAGGAAAAGGAAGCCTTAACCAAAGAGAGGCACGACTGTAGGCATCTCTGATCAAGGATCCAGTGGAAGGAAGAACAATAAATAATGCTGAAAGTAAATCCTAAATTAAGAATATTGAGGAGTAGATAGAAGCGGGAATGGAGGGGGGAGAGAAGACTATTGAAGAATCTTACTTACTTGCATCTTCTAAACAAAACTTGAATAAACAATTCGAATCTCAACCAACCCTAACAACCAGATCTAGAATAAACTAGATCTGCAATTGTTAGACCCAGAGAGAAAGCGAATCCTCTTGAAACTTGAACTTGAACTTGAAATTGCATTGATAAAACTAAAGGAATTACACTTGCATAAAAGAAAAATTACATTCAATCTTCCTAAACATTCAATCTAAAAACTAGAACTAGAACCCACAAATTAATCAAAGAACTAGAGAAAACTAGAGCAAACTAAAGAGAATAGAAAGTGCAAGACTAAAGTAAAACTAAAGAGAAAATCAAGTGTAAAACTAAAGAGAAAATCAAGTGTTAGACCTAAGAGGGAGGTAATATTTATAGAAGAATGAGAATAATTTACAAACAAGGAAAAATAATGATAATAATAATAATAAGAGTAAAATAGAAAAAGGAAAAAAACAAATAAAGAAGGAGCAAAAAAAATTTGTTAGAAAGAAAGAGAGAAAGAGAGAGAGAGAGAGAGAGAGAGAGAGAATAAGTGGAGAAATAAAATAAAATAAAATAAGATCTTGCTTTTGAAGTTCACGTGGAGACAAGGTGGAAGAAAGAAAGAAAAGTGGAAGAAGGAAAGAGAAAGAAAATAAAATAAAACAAAAAATATATATATTTTGTTAACAAAAATATAGGTAGGTTGGTTATTAAGGAAATAAGAAAGTAAATAAAATAGAAAGTGGGAAGAAAGAGAAAAAACTAATTAGAGAAATAAATAAAATCTAACAAAATAAAATATTCTAAAAAAATAGAAAATACTAGTCTTTGACTACTTGTGGGCCCCATACAATTCTCAATTACAATAAACAAAAATAAAATAAAAATCATAATCTAATTTTACAAGATATTCTGGAGTTGGCCCATAATTACATCTCTAGCCCATCATGCTCCAAATCAGGCCCACTTTCGCACTTGAGAATTTGAACGGAACTCTTGATGTGTAAAACCGCATGTTTAATACCCAAAACTCCAGATATTCGCTAAAGTCCTAGAAATTCATAAAATCTGCAAAAACAACATAAAACCCAAGGTAGCTCCACTCAAAGTGTTAAAAATGCATGATTTATGCCCTAAGATTTCACACATAAATGTGCTCATCACACTTCATCGTATTTTCCTTCATAATAGTCAATACCTGCAGAATAATCTAACAAAAATATTGTACAAAAAGGAGTGAGTTCGAATGAACTCAACAAGGCAAGTTAACTCATAACAACATAAATAACATACAGCAGATCATAACAAGATGCAATGTAATATGAAACAGATGATGTATGTATGCATCTAAACTCAATGTATGCTGGTCTCTATTGGCAGACATGCTTTTAAGTCATAGCACCATACTTCTTTGGGAAGGTCTCAAATCACTCATCATCAGTTGGTAATGGGTCCGACATCCCTCTCGGACAAATCCATGGCTGGGGGTTAAGTCACCGCTCTCTCACAATACCATTGGTCTAAGTACTGGCGCATGTCAGGGTTAAGCCTAGCCCAATGCAAGTCATCTACTCAATTACATCAGCTTAGCTCTAGATACGTCCATTCCTCCCCTCTCGGGATCCTTTCCGGTATCCTTCACACTAGAGTCAGCGTATTCCCTCTCGGACTACAGACTCATCAACCCTATAGGTCATCCACATATGGTAAACGAGAAGCTCTCATATCCTCTCACGGATGTAACTCACCGGTCTCGAGCGCCCATGAGCCCAAGTCTATCCATATGCAACCCTACCTATAAATGGCCCCCACAATGTGATTCCCGTCCTCTCACGGATATAACTCACCGGTCTCGAGCGCCCGTGAATCACATTACTACTGTGAAATCCAGCCCAAACCTAACCAGGACACCCTATTTGTTTTGGGATAAAGAAAGACTTGTTTAATGTTAGAGCTTGAAGTTGGACCTTGATTTCAATGTTGTTATCCTTGAAAGCATTAGGAGGCCATGTCCGACATTTTCCTTAGGGTAGATCCTGTGAAATCCGGCCTTATCCTTACCCTGACCCGGCCCGGAATTTGTATTGTCTGTAGATCCAATGACCTGAAGTAGTGGGAGAAGTCCTTGTGGGGGCCTCTATATGGAAGACATGGTGTTCAACCTGAAACCCATGGATTTTGATGATGGTGCTCCATACTTGGAAGCATTGTCAGTGTGATGTGAGAATCTGCGCAGCGAAGAATGTGAGCTTATTTGGTGGACCTAATGAACTCCCGTGTATGATCTGAAGATATTTCTGAAAACTAGACTTCTTTATTGACTTGTAGGAGAAAACCTCACTCAATTTGACCCCGTATAGCCCTCTGAATCCCTGTCCGAAGTTGCTGAACTATGTCTGGCCAATTCTGCTTGCGCATTGAAGAGGGATGAGTTATTTGAAGTACCTAATGGACTCCCATGCTTTATCCAAAGGTATTTCTGGAAACTAGACTTCTTGATGGACTTTTAGAAGAAAACCTCACTCAATTTGACCTTGTATAGCCCTCTGAATCCACATTCGAAGTTGCTGAACTATTTCTGAAAATTTTGTTGAAACTACCTTGGGTCGATACCGTTGGTCGATACCATCAACCAAGAGCATCGACCCAACAAGCCCAGATTAGAATAAAAATGTGCTTTTTGGATATTCCTTCCTCCTTTTAAGTGAAACCTCAAACCTAAAACATTATTTCACTCATTTCAACATCTGAGAACGTGGGAAAACTCCTCTAAGCCTCCTCCTTGGCTTGGGTGTTGATCTTCTTCAAGAATCCTTTGTCTCTCTTCTCTAATCTCTTCTACAATGTATGTAATCTCTCACTCTCTCTCTAATCTACTTCTACCTCACCTTATTCTTGATGTTGGGGCTATGAAGGAGGTGTTGCAACCTTGCAACCACCTCTTCTAATGTCTCTTGTGATTCCTATAAACCCCCATTCATTCTATCAATGCTATGTATCTCATATCGATTCTTAACCTTGTCTTTCTTATGATATTCCTCCATAGCAACATGATTTCATCTCCTAAACTGATTACTATAGTATGCTAAGTCTGATTATATGTTAATAATCATTCCTAATCTATTGCTTATCATTCTCTTGATTGAATCCCTGATCTCCCTTGCAATTGCATTGATTTCATTATGAAACTTGATGTTCTTGCTCTCTTACTTTGATTCCTCTTCATGGCAACTTGAGTTCATTTTCTTAATCTGATTTTCTTTAGCAATGAGGTCTGATTATATGTTAGTAATTGTCTATATTCTACTGCTCATCATTCTATTGATTAAATTCCTAAGCTCTCTTGCATTTGCAATTGATTCCATTGAAGACCATGAATTCCAACTCTTGAACTTGATATGTCAATTTGGGGTTTTCTAAATTGACCATTGGATCATGTTAATTCCTTGATAATTAATGTCTCTATATTGTGTTTGAACTATTCCCCAAGTTTCGTATCGATCCGAGACCCGGAAGACCGATTTTGAGCCAAAACCCAAAAATCCAACTTGTTGTCCGAGACACTTTGGGTCGATACTGTTGGTCGATACCATCAACCCAATGTATCGACCAACAAGGTTGTTGTCAACAACTTTTGCCCAGTTTTGATCCATTTGATCTCCGCTTGTTATGATTTCTTCTCTAATCCTTCATGTATGCTTGTTTAGGGCTTTAAGACTATAATTGGACCATCCTCTTGTGACTTCGGATCATCTTCTTCACAATTTGAGGTAAGGACGGTTATTGCCATATAACATAGATTGTATGACTTTTACATTGTTGTTGGTAACTTAGTAGACTTAACTTATTAGTTGATTTTAGACATCATATGACTACTGTAGTTACCTTATGACAGTAGCACCATGCTTAATTACTTGGTTTATCATGTTTACTTATTCTTGTCATTTATTTATACATTGTATTATGAGATGTTATGACATGTTTTCAATATGATAATGTATTGTTGATATGTAATGGATGGAAATAAGCATGTGATTGCTTAGGTATGATTTGGGATTGGGGAGTGCCCTACTGGTACTTGTCCTTGGACATCGGAGGGAATAGTATGGGATGTTCTCTGAAGATGCCCATCGACGCTTTCCTGGATCATTGGATGACATACATAGGACTTGTCTAGTGGTGTTTGGCTAGGACGTCCCTGTTGTATCAGACCCGAATCGGAAGGGCATTAAGACCGAACGACCCGTGGTAGTAGTGTGGATTGTGGGCGCTCAAGACCGGTAACCATCTCGTGAGAGGACATAAATCGCATTGCGGATACCCGGAAGGGGTCATTTATTGGTAGGGTTGCAAATGGCTAGACTTGGGCTCACGGGAGCTCAAGACCGGTAACCAACCTGTGAGAGGACGTGAGAGCTTCCCGTTTACTATTTGTGGATGACCAATAGGGTTGATGAGTCCGTAATCCAGGATTACATTGACTCTAGTGTGAAGGATACCGGAAAGGATCGTCCCGGGGCGAGGAATGGACGTATCTGGATCTGAGTTGATACGATTGAGTAGATGACTTGCATTGGGCTAGGCTTTACCGTGACATGCGCCAATGCTTATACCAAATGGTGATGTGAGAGAGCGATGACCAAATCCCCTACCATGGTTTGAGAGGACTTTACCTAATTACTCCTGGTAGACCCAAGATCTCTTGTATGATTGAGGGGGAGTGACAGACGACCTAAAGAAGTATGGTGCTATGACTTAAAGCATGTCTACCCTAGATGACCAGCATACTTAGAGTTAGATTCATGTTTGCATCATATGTCTCATATCATATTGCAACATGCTATGCTGTGCATCATATGATTTATGTTATTATGGAATAACTTTCTTTGCTGAGTTCTTCTGAACTCACTCCTTTTTGCAACATATTTTGTTAGACTTTTCTACAGGTACTACTACTGTTGATTGTGACGGTCAACACTTTGAGGACTAAGTTGGTGACTCATACCACTTTGGCTACGGTGACTACATCTATGAAGGCTATCAGTTCAAGACTCATATTTGTCAGGAGTAGATCCGGCCAGGCTTAGTTTCTTATGATTATGTTATTGAGGAGACATTGTATAAGTTAGAAAAACTGTAACTTAGTTGCTTACCTTTTTATTTCCCTTCTTTGGAGATCTGGTTGTAATCTTTACCTTATTTCGATCTACCTTCCGCACACGTTTGTAGAGTATATTTCCCCTATACTCTATAGTGGTCTTTTGATTTGGTACTTGTTATTCCGCACTCTGATGTTCTTTGTGATCCTTCTGTGATCATTTCTTAACTTTTATTATTGGATTACGTGAATACCATAATTTGTTCTTGCTTTTGATTATATTATTGTGCTAAGTGGATATGATCGTTCCTAAACTCGATCTGTTGGGTTGTGGATCACTCCTGAGTAACCCAGATAGGGTACCCCTTGGGTGGATTTGGGGCGGGATGTGACAACTACCATGGGTCGTTCGGTCTCAATACCCCTCTGACTAGGGTCTGATATAATGGGGACATCCTAGCCAAACACTACTAGACAGCCCTAGGTATGACAACCAATGATTTGGGAAAGTGTCAATGGGCAACCCCGGAAACATCCCATACTATTTCCAACAATGTCCAAGGACAGAAGTGTCAAAAGGAGACTTCCCAATCCCAAATCATACCTAATCAAACACATTCTCAGATCAGTCAAAACATACAAGATCAACAACTCATCATACAAAGAGAATGTAAAAGCATAATCAAATCATTAGACCATATGCAGTAATAAGCATTTGATATAATCTTGAATAATGAAAAAGAAGACATAAGTGAAGTGCTATTGTACTTATAGTAGTTCATCAAAAGTATAAAATATAAGAACAATAAATAAACTCAGAGTTTCTTAAAGTAGAAAATCAGAGAGTATGCGATTTATGTTATTGTGAAATAACTGTCCTTACCTTGATTATCGTTGAAGATAATCCAAAGATCAAAGAGAGCAACTCCAAACATAGCAAATAAACCCCTAACAATCATAGATACAACATTAGAAAAGATGCCTAAAAGATCAGAGAGCAAACGAATCAAACTGAGCGAAAAATGAAGCTACTAACATCATTGGTCGATTGATTGGTCTACTGACTCAGTTGACCAATCAGTCGACCAATCAGTCGACCAACAGAGTCAGTACGAAGCAAGTACGAGAATTCTGATCCGAAACTCAATCTACAGGGTTCAGAACTTCACGAAACTTGGAGGAAAACTATATGAAAGTATTCTAACACTAAGGGAGTAAAGATCGGGCACTAATAATGATTAAAAACATTACCTTCAATTAAAATCATGGTTCTCCCCAATTGGGAGAAAAACCCTAGAATTTGATGAAAATACACTATGGAAATCACAGAAGAGACAGGGGATGATTTAGATCTCATCCAAGAAAAAGGTAATAAGAATCAATACAAGTATGCCATGAAAATTAGATTCAAATGGTTACGAAATCAGATCCATGGAAAGGATTAGGGTTTGAAGAAGAATTTTCAGAGTTAGGGTTAAGATCTCTATGCTGATCATAAACCCTAAAGAAAAGAATCAGATTACGGAAGATATGGTTGCAAGAATGCAGCATCTTCTTCCCAATCTTAATCAAGAACAAGATCGAAGAAAGAATAAATTACAAAATAGAAGAGATACTAACCTTAGACTGACAGATTGGAGATGAGAGACTTTAGATCTGGCAAAGGGATCTTCAAAATCACCGAAGAGAGTTTCAAATGAGTCTTCCCACATTCTCAAAGTGTTCTGGAGGCAGAGGATACTAAGAAACACAAAGTGCGTTTAAATAGAGAGTGAAAAATCCTAAAATTGGATTTTCTCGGATTTAACACACCATTGGTTGATTGGTCTACTGGTCCAGTCGACCAATCAGTCGACCAATCAGGTCAGCAAAGTTCAAACAGGGAATTGAAGGATCAAATGGACACTAAACCTCAAGGGCTTTTGCACACATATCAAATGACATACCTAGTGTGTAGAAATGCCTTCAAACCAAGTCAGATAATACTCCAAGTCCTTCAACTAAACTCATCTTCAGATAGGTGCAGCTTTCTTTCTAAATTTGCACAGACTTCCAAGATTGGAACACTATCATGAACATCCATGGGTTCAAAGTCAAACACCATATCTTCTACTGAGATGGCCCAAAGTTGGCTTCTTCATTTACTCTGGGTCTTTAGACCTAAAAACAACCGGGTTTACGGGTCAGGGTTAAGGCTAGGATAGGGCTGGGTTTCACACCCCATGTACGGGAAAAATATACTCCCTTGAGCCGAGCACACAGTTCTTGAGCACAATGGACTGGGGGGCTTATGTTAATGACTAAAATGGTCATTCTATATCTTCCGGTCTGAATCCATGACTGCACAATCCGACTAGGTTCGTTAACTAATATGGTTCGACCAAACGGTTCATAGTTGGACTGACCATACAACAAGCACATTCACCTAACAAGTTTAGGGAACCTGACAAAGGTAGACTCCTACCATCTATCAACTTGATGGAAAGATAAGTTAGGTAAAGAACTCTGTGTAGAGTTACTTCCCTAGAGCAACTCATCTTAGAGTCACATTCCAAATATAACTCTATTATCATACACTGTATAAACACCTCAAGTAAACACTATGGGGGTAAGCATTCATATCTTGTGTGATCAATTACTTGAATTCTCTATTGAGTAGTTGAGATCATGTCATTGGTATTGACTTGCTCATCGGAGACGTACCTCGACCACACAAGGTCGAGCACGTATTTTGCAGGTTAGTGACTGGGAAGGACGAGTGAGATTCTGTATCAACAATATGATCCATTAACAGAAAACCCAAACTAGAAATTGAGGGGAAAAATTGTGTTGATTTCTTCTCTCTCACTCATCCTTTTACCCATTCATCTCAGCAGCATTTCAAGGTTTCTACACTAGATTTTGCAGAGAAAATGATGAGAGAAAAGAAAAAGAAATCAGTTAAGTGAAGGGAGTTGTAAAAGCTAAGGATGGAAAAAGGAAGAAGACAACTTCAGAGATGCGATTTTAAGGGGGATTTTCAGAGTTTTTAATCATTTGGATTTTCTCATATGGGGGTGGGGCGGGTATAGGATAAATGGGTTTTTTTTAGGGGTTTTACATTTAAAAATTACCATTTTGATCTCAACCATTAAATTGGTATTTTACACGTGTCACAATTTAATGGTGCACAACAGAGAAATGTGCACAGGAGACAGATTTTTTTCCAATAATCATGCAGTCTTGTTTGCATAATCTTCTCTCTGGTTTTACATTATTTTATTTTTATTTTTAAATTCTCATTTCTCACTGGGATTGGTGACAAGGGCAAAACAGACCAACCAAAAGAAATTCCCTTTTCTTTTTTTTTTTGTCAACATGATGCTTCCCCTTTTTATTGGCAAGAAATCGACTCATTAGCTGCTGCAAAGCAACAGCCGAAAGATATCAGATTCCGCTGCGACCGCGAGACAAGAAATACAACAACAATTTCTAGGGTTGAGTTCTATCAGTCTCTTCCTGTGTAGCTCCAATGGCGTTGAGGAACTTCTACAACGAGATCAGAGGACTCAAAGTGAAGGATCTGCCTAATCATCTGAAGCCAATGTTCTCAATCGATTTTGTGAAGCAATCGATCAATAAAGGCTTAGATAACTATCACCGCAAGTACATCTTGACTGACTCGATCGATCCTCTTTACCATGTCTTATTCGGTGGCATGATCTTCTCATACCTTGTTGCCCTTCCGGAAGAGCGCCGTCACCTCGAACACCAGCAGCACGCCAAGGAGCATGGTGGCCATTAAATCCTTCTAATCAATCGATCGTGGTATGCGTTATATTGCTTGTTTATTGTTCCTTTCTTAATTCGGAAATTGGACTTTGAATTTATCCGTTTATGAAAGATTGTACAAGTATTTTAGCCCTGTTTGTTTACAATTTTATCTTGAAGAACATGTTATTGAAAGATGAACGTCTTGTGTGACATTGGCATCAAAAGTTGAGACGCGGAGAGGGGGTGGTGAATTTTCTTTCGATGTTCTGGTTTCCCACATTGCATATGTTGAGCTTGACTAAACGAAAATGGTATTGAACTAAGGAATGGTAGTTTGAACAAGTGGCCATTTGTCTCCTAATCTCTTTTTTTTTTTTGGATAGAGTGGGTCATCCTGACGTACTCTTTCTCCATGTCATTTTCAAGATCTCCGCCTCTAATCTCGTTAGGGGGTTTGGGTGGATGAAGTCATTTTCTGTAAAGCCATTCCTTCCACTGTGCAGCTAGTTTTGGGCTCTTCAATGAAAAGCCAATCAAAAGCCCGTTAAAGTTTCCGAATGCTTCATTTCATTCGGCACATGTGTGACGTTGACATCAGATATTGACTGGCTTAGCATCTATCCTGTTGCTGTAGTAGAGGGCAGACAGACACTTGGGCAAATTAAAATGAATGACTACCTCACTCACTACGTTTTAGCTTCCTATATAATTATTAAAGAACTTTCACTTTCCTAGTCAGGGGATTTAAGTGTATGGGAATCTTTTTAAATAGATCAATCTTTTGGTCATACAGCCAGTTTGGTCCCCAGTTAAGGTCCGTCTTATGCTTCGAAGATGCTGCAGTAGATGACATTAATTGATCTGTATTTGTAGGTCCAATGAGTAGAAAATTTTCTCGACTTTCTATGCGCATTAAAGAATGAAGATACATTCGAGGACAATGATTATTGATAGCACCTTCACTAATCTAGTATGTAGATTTTGAGTATATGGGAGTCATATTGTATAGATCAGTCTTGGGTCAAGGAACTTGTTTTTGGCCCCTGTTCAAATTCTCGTTATACATCCAAATGCTTCATTTCAACTTTCCAATAACATGGTTAGAATGTTTGTTTATGTCACTGCTTTTCTTTGTAAATCTGCTGGTTTCTGTTTCTTGACTAGGAAGAATTAGGTAAAATGCTGTTTGTGACTTGGTTTAACTGGGTATGTATAACCAACTGCATTGGGGTAAATATTTATTGAGTTGAGTTGAGTTGAGTTTAGTTGAGCTTTCCCTATGTATCTTGTCGATGCCTTAGGTTGGGTTATATACGTGTCTACTTGGGTTTAATAATTTTCTTTGTAATAGACCACTTTAATAGGTCAGATTTGGGTAGAAGGAAGGAATATGGGGTTTACTTAATTAGTATAGTGACTCTAGTTAGAGTCTTCTATGCGTGAAACTAAATCTTGGTTGAACCTGACCAAAATCTTCCAGTTGTCTTGGTTTGGGACCCTGGCCAAAACTAAGCCCATGGTCAAAACCCAGGTTCCGACCTAGGAATTCAACCAGTGGGTGAACCTCCATATGAGATCCAAGACATCTCAGTTTTGGGCCTGACTGGAACTCACCTGATCTGAGATCCATTTAGCCTGTAGTTTGCAAGGAGCTACAGCCTTGTGATGAATTTGAGCAATGGATTGGGCTTGCTGCCTTCTGTGGATATTTAGAATTCTGCATTCTATGATGATTTGATTACAGCCTTGTAGATCAGGTAGTGGTTACTGATCATATCCTTTTATGTTTCCCATTGAATTCTAGTTTCCTGGTTCAAGTTTGATTTGTCCAAACCTTTTGTTGAACTGTTTTTGAAAATTTTGATATTTGTTCTGTTCACTACTATGCTATTACTTCTGAATTGTGTAATGATTTTTCGTCGACATATACTGTTGAAGTTTATTTAAATTGTTTGGTACTGTTCACATGAACAGTTACCATGTGCATGGTGTGTATTGCAGTTGCCTAACTAAATCTCTTGTTGGTGCTTTCTATATATAAGGGACCTAGGGAAAAGGGGCTTGATGCCTAACTAAATTAAACTTTTGATAGCATCTTTTTTAACCCCTTATCCCTCCTTTTCTTGCTGCCTGCTTATTTTCTGCCTTTTTACTTAAGTTCTGTTTTCTAACATGGTATTAGAGCATCTGTAATGAAATCAAAATGAGTTTTTCCTTCTTTTCTGCTGATTTCCCCTACTGCGAGGATATTAGTAAAACCAGAAACAAGAAACAAGACCTCGGTTATTAAAAATACCTGTGCTGTTTAAGGGTCTCCAAGAGTCAGATAGAAATGGGGCTTGAAGGGAATGATCTGCAGTCTTATAACAAGAACTGATGTGAATTTAGCCAATTCTGGTCTCCTAATATTTAGTGTTGGTTGAGATAATCTAGGATACCAAAGTCAAGGGTCTGGAGGGGGATTAAAGGTTCATCACTAATGGAAATGCTAGATTGAGGGTGCTGAAGATTCCTCCAAATATCAACAGATTCTAATGGTAGGAAACATGGTTTTTAATGGACAGCACTCTGGGGAAGATGAAAAAGTGCAGGTTTAATGCAGGTTTTCTTCAAAACTAGAATAAGAACAGTAAAAATAAAATTAAGAGAAGGGAGATCCTCCTGCTTGTGCAGCACTGAGCAGTTTTGAAGGTCCCGGACGTAAAATAATGGAGTCCTGCTCTGATATGTAGATATCTCTTAGAGAGGACAAAGATTAAACGCATTTGGGCAATAGATGAGACTTGACCTGACTAAGAAATACTTTCCTAGTTATTTCAAAGCCCAAGTGTAGGAGCAGTTTAAAACTCTCAAACAAGGGGCTCTCTTTTTAGCTCAATACATCTAGAAAATTTGATGCTCTAGCTTGTCCTTATTGCACTGAACTAGTGAGAATGAGTTACAGGTATTGACTGGACTTCAATTGGGATTAAGAAGGTTATTAACACTGCTATGGCGTTAGCCATTAGAGATTGTTTTAAGGGAGCCCTTAGGGCTGAAAGCAGACTGCTGATTTGAAGGAAAAAAAATTCCAGCCTCCGAACCTTGCATCCCTTGGTCCAAGCTCCAAAAGCCCACCCGCCCAAAAAAGAAAAAAAAAGAGAAAAGCGGAATCCAGGTCCTCCGAGATCTGATTGCAAAATGAAAGCTCCCATGCCAGCATTGTCAGAGACATATTTTACCTCTGTCAAGAGGACACATGTAGAATCTAGGCAGATCCAAACCAGCTTCAATTGGACCAACTGGAGCAGGTCAAATCAGCCCACCTGATCTTTTAGAGGGGCCAAAAAAAGGCCAAAGCACTTTACATGAGCAGTGTCACAGCCCCTTTGTGGGATATTTCATATTTATTTGAAGATTACAATGGGGCCACATGAAGATTTGGCTGCACCTTTTTAGAGGCAGATTTTGTTTGTTTCTATTTTTGTTGAGTCCTAAGATGCTACAAAGTCATTCTGAGGTTGATCGACTCATGAGATATCCCACTTATTCCAGTAGGTGAGATGGGATCCTAAGCAAAACAGAAGTGTAGAATATCTTACAAGATAATCCCGGTGGAGTCAAGATCTTGAACTGAGACCTCCATTCGACTCAACGTATAAATCCCTTTAAAAAAGTTGATCAACTTGTGATATCTCAACTCAACTTGATTTGAGTTCTGCCATTTTCTCTGTTGGAAGCTGTGTTCTCTTCCCTTCGACTTGATTTTTGCCAGATTCTTCGTAAGACTTACCCTTGCAGATGGACTACATCATGCCAACATCTGTAACCATCTAGCCTATTTCAAGCACATCCAAGAGAAAATGGATTTGAATATTTCTGATGTTTATTGAAGTTGTTTTACATGAAATGTATGTTTTTCTTGTTTTTATGACAAAATTATGCGTAGAATGGTATATTTAAGTTTAGTTCATTGTAACAGTTACAACCTATGGTCCAGATTAAAATCTAATTAATTTTTTTTTCCCCAGAAAAGTTCCATTCTGTCCAACAGGCGTGAAATAAGCCATATACCAAATTGCAGTCCCATCCTGCATAAAAAAGTTCCTTGAGATGGCCATTCTAGTTAACCACAATAAATAAGTAATAAATATCAATAATAAAGAAATTATAGCACCAACTTGACGAGATTTAACCCAACTTGGCTTTCAACGGTAGCAAGTTAGGCTCAAGTTCAAGTTCTTGAACCCTGATGCTGAAAAGTGCTCTATTCTTGTTATTTAATAAGTTTATTCGAAATTTTACTGGATATTTTTTATGGGGATGGTTTTCCTTGACATCGGTGAAGGTTACAGTAATAGGAGAGGAGGCACACTTGGTTTCACCAGTAAGGGGGCAGAGGAGACTCTGTTGCAAGGATTGTAATGGAGGAGAGGCAGAGTTTCCAACTCTTGTTGTGGAACACTTTGCCATATGTGATTTAGTGCTTTCTTAAAATTAACCAAATATACATTTTATCATCCAATCTCTTTCCCAGCCATGGGATTGCATAATTGGCTGGGTTTCACACATTGGTAGGTCTAGCAGGCTGAACAGTTGCATGTTTCTTTCTTCTTGGAATGCTGCCCAAACAGATGCATATATCCCCATTGGACCCCTTCATAGGAAAGCAGCAACTTTATGATCTAACATCACGTATTCTGCAATAATTTGGTTGTATCCTATTGTGTGCAAAAACTCTTAACTTCTGGGTTTTGCCCTTTTTATGTAGTCAACCCTAAAACTGAAGCATTTTTGTATGCTTTTTACTATGACAATTGTCACAGCACGTAAGCAACCCAAGGTGTCGGATGGTCGCCTACTAAGGTGTGCAATATATTACTATCCAACATAGCAATGATTAGTCTTATGTAATTATGCATTTTATGGAATATAGATGCGCTGTCCCAAGTCTGGGTAAAGGAGGAGGGTTGGTGCGTTAGGTTGACACCAGCACCGGGGAAAAAAATCCAGCTAAACCCTTTTTACATGGATTCGGCAACCTTGCATGATAAAGGCTATGCTGCAACGCTCTCTAACAAATTAACGACTTGCTAGACTATGGCTTGGTGTAGTGATAAGTTGGCTAGGGTTAGCTAGGGCATCCCCCATAAGCAACGTGCCATGTCGGCACCCGGATGTGGTGATAAGTAGGCAAGGATTCTTGCATCATGAACAAAGTTAGTCTAGAAATGTAGAATTAGTTTGGCATCTCGGAACATAGGATCTATAACAAGTAAGAGCTTAGAATTAATAGAATAATAGATGTTATGTGGAAAAGAAGGATTAATATAGCTTGCATACAAGAGACCAAATTGAAGGGTAATATAGCTTGCATTCAGGAGACCAGATGGAAGGGTAAAAAAGCTAAAGAGTTGGATGATTTTAAACTTTGGTACATTGGGATATAAGTAATAAGTGGAATAGACATAGTAGTGGATAAAGATTTAAATAATGATATGGTAGATACATGGAAGAAAATTCGATCAAAATTGTTGAAATTTCGGTCGAAATGTTTGCAATTTTCAAAAACGAAACGAAATACAATGATATGAATAGAAAGTGTACCATATTGTATTGTATCAATTGATACTTCCGTCGATACGATACGATATTTCGACCGATATGGTATCGACCCGAAACGACACAAACGCAGGTTATAAAATGTACATTTTCGACTCAGTTTTTGACCTATCGTCATTTTCAAGCATACCGAGCGATATCGCCTCTGATATTTTGACCCTATTTTTGACTTTTCTTTTTATTTCTCTTGATTTCATCCCCCTTTTCACCTAATTTCTTTAACTCCATTTCATTCAAACACTAGATTTGCTCCTCCATTTGTGGATTTTCTCAAATCTTGCAAGGTGAGTAATCAACTTCCTCATTTTTTGATTTTTGTTTTGTTGGTGCCTTAAATCTTCTTGGATTGCTTCCAAATTTTAGTATGTTTACTTTAGAGTGTGGATCTATGAATTTGTAGTGTAAAATTTAATTTTTGATTCTTCCTACTATTTTATTTTTTATTTTTCTGTTATTAAAAATTATTTTTTAAATTATGTATATTGCTAAAAATGTATATGTATAAAAATGTATGAGCTTTAAATTAATGCATGTGAGAGTTGAGACACCATATTGTGATGGTGTTGAATCAATTTTTTTTTTGTTAATTATCTATTTTTACCGTATTTAATATTAAATAATTTAAAAAATATAAAAAAACTAATTGATTTCTGTTTTAAATTTAAAAATAGGAGAGTTTTAGTGGAAGCATGCAAGCAATCTTTGGAGCATGTTGTGGAGCTTTTTAAGATATATTGTATTTTATATATTTTTAAATTATTTATATATATTAAAAATACGTAATTTTTTTTAATATATTTAAAAATAGGAGGTTATTATTAGAAGCATGTATGTAATTTTTGGAGCATATTATGGAGCTTTTCAAGATACTTAGTGTGTATTTCTTTTATCAGACACTCTCTTTCAAAGATGTTAGACATAGCTTGGCAACACGAGAGACCACTGACAGCTTATAGGAGGAACTTAGGAAGAACAAGTGTAATTATTGCAAGAAACAAATAGGAGGAGGTGGGGCCACTAGACTGAAGGTGCATCTAGTTGGTGGAAACAAGGATGTAGTAGGGTGCCAAAAGGTGCCCTTAGAGGTCAAGAAGGCAATGACCTCATATATTAGTGGGGGAAAGCAAAAGAGGAAAGAGAAGAGAACACAAAGGGAGGAGTTCGAGGATGCATGCTTAGATGACCTTCCAGATCCCGAGGATTATGGGTTAGATGAGCCAGGAGAGTATGGATGTGACCTTGACGCAGAGGCCGAGCAGATCAGGAGGGCAATGATGATGAGTACGGAGCAACAGAGGGTTGATGACATGAGGAGGCAACAGAGGTCTCTGGGTTGTGGGTCCTTTAGAGAGACGGCAGGTATGGGAGGCATAGACAACTCCCAAGTCCCTATGAGGAGGAGTCAGAGTGTGAGGCAAGAGGTTCCTATCCCACGGGCCCCATCTTCAACTTTATCAGCACATCCTACGGATCTGGATCTAGAGATTCTTTGCAATGATCCAATCCTATTTAGGAGGCCTGAGCAAAAGCAGAGAAAGTTGAAGCACTTGTGAGGAATTGTGAAGGAAAAAGTGGGGATGGCTTTCTCCAAATAGGCTTATTACCATAGTATTCCAACACATACAGCCCAAGGGCCCTATTATAGGGATATGATTGAGGAGAGAGGCAAGGCTGGGAGTGGTGTATTGGGACCCTCTCCATATGAGATGTATAATGTCTATTTGCCTAAGTATAAGGAGGACTTAAATGAGTATATTAATGGATTAAAGCTCATGTGGGCTCATTATGGAGTGACTGTGATGGCTGATGGTTGGATTGGTCCCACTAGACAGTCCATCATCAATTTCATGTTGAATTGTGATGGGAGGACAGTGTTCCTCAAGTCAATAATTATTAAAGCAAGTGGTGAAGGAGGTTGGAGTGGAGAATGTGATCCAAATTGTGACTGATAATGGCTCCAACTACAAGAAAGCTAGGTTGAAGATTCAGGGGAACTCCAGGTATCAAAACATATAGTACTAATTTTCATTTTTAAATACATATGTCTACATTACATGTACACTTTATGACTTTGTATTGATGCCTTGATGGATAGACATATATAGGCTCTTTTGGACTCCATGTGCTGCTCACTGCATATACTTAATAATGAAGGACATCGGAAAGGTCAAGCTTGTGAAGAAGACCGTGGAGCAAGCCCGACAAGTTAACATCATTTATAACCACAGATATGCATTAAAGATGATGAGGGACAAGTATCAAGTTGACTTATTGAGGCCAGGCATAACCAGATTTGCTACCAATTGGATAACATTGTAGAGCTTTGAGAGCAGAAAGATTGGCCTTAGGAGCATGTTTGCATTAGAGCAGTGGTTTAGCTGTGAGGGTTTTTCAACCGTTGGAGGAAGGAGAGCATAGTTGACCATACTCGATGAGACTTCCGGCATAATGTGAGGATAGTGGTGAAGATGCTTGAGCCTGTGGTGCATGTGTTGAAGATGGTAGATCAACAAAGAAGACCTACTCTACCACACATATTTGCTGCAGTAGAGAGGATGAAGCAGCAAGTTGCTCAATTCCACCCACACGGCAACAGGAAGGTCCGCGAAATCATCCAAGTTAGTTGGCAGTCTATGTTGCAGCATCTATTGCATAAGGCTGGTGAGTTGTTTAGCCTAGTATTCAAAAAGAGAGAGGAGCATTTAATCACCATTAAAGGTGGACATTATAGAAGCCAAATAGATATCTTCCTAACTAGGTTAGATAGGTTGTTGTGCACGGATTGCAAGGTGATACTAGGAAAAAGCTTAACAATACAACATTGTTTAGTGGTCTTGGATGTGTGCCTAATTTCACAGATTCATAAGGTGCGAGGTTAACTATCCTAACATAAAGTGGTGAAATTGTAATGGATATTGCTCAAGATCTTTCATTGATGAAGTAGTTAAACAAGGAGATTGGGACTTTGAGGGGGACACTAATACGATGTGGAATGAGATGGTTACATGCATTAGGAAGGTGGCTAAAAATGTTATATGTGAACAAAAAAGGAACAACATTCTTATAGAGAGACTTGGTGGTGGGTTGGTGTGGTTTAAGAAGCCATTCAAAATAAGAAAACTATCTTTAAGACATGGCAAAGGATTAAAGATGTGTAGGATTAAAAAGGTTTACGTTGGCCAGAAATGAAGCCAAACAAATGTTCGAAAAATAAGGGAGAAGAAGTATAAAGATCTGTATAATAAGTTTACGCACAAAGGGAGGGAAAAAAACATTTATAAGAGCTAAAATAAGGGACATGAAAAGTAGAGATCTAAACCATGCTAGATATATTAAAAGTGAAGATGGTAAAGTCCTATTACGTGATGAGGACATCAAGAAGAGATATTGAGTTAATTTCTCTAACTTAGCGTGAACATACTTCAGGTATCGGAACTTGGATGATTACACCATTAGCCATGACACCAATTTTGGAGCACATGTATGGAGAATTACAATGTCCAAAGTACAAAAAACTCTAAGGAGGATGAAGTAAGCAAGGCACGAGGTTCTAATGAAATCCCAATAGAGGCAAGGAAGAACTTAGGATCCTAGGCTAGCTTGGCTGACTAGGTTATTTTATATAATTATGAGCACAAGGAAAATGCCAAACGAATGGAGGACAAGCATTTTGGTCCCAATTTATGAAAATAAAGGAGGTTCTTAGAGCTGAAATAACTATTAGAGGCATAAAAAACTGATGAGTCATACTTCTAAGTTATGGGAGAGAGTAATTGAAACCTGTTTGAGATAAGAAACCACTATAACGGAGAACCAATTAGTTTTAGCCAGAAAGATCTACAATGGAAGCTATTTACCTTATTAGGAAATGTATGAAAAGGTACAAAGAGTGTAAGAAAGACCTACAAATTGTCTTTATCGACCTAGAAAATGCTTATGGCAGATTCCTTAGAACGTTAATTTGGCAAATACTAGAGAAAAGAAATATTGCAAGTAAATACGTGGATATAATTAAAGATATGTATGATGGTGATGTGAACACAGGGACTCCCTATCCAAAATCCTAAGTTAGGCCGCATGATGGATCCAAGCAAGCCCCTTTTGGATGAGTATTTTGGGCACTTTGGCCCCTATTTTAACTTATTTTAATTTTGGAATTTTTTCTTAGAATTTTCCAGAATTTTAGTGAGTCCAGTTTGGTAGTTTCTGTCTGGGATTTGCTTGGAGTATTCTATTTTGGGTCGAGTTGTTTTGAAAGAGTCCTAAGATGGTTGCTTTAGTCTTAAGTTATCTAATTATCATGTGCTTAAGAAGATAAAGTGTGTTTGTGAGATTCGGATCTAAGGGTTGTAATCTTGTAGTAATTTAATTTCTTTTTAAGCTTGGATAAGAGTCTAGTTTGAGTTGTAATTAGATCTCATTGGTTAAGAAGATCCTAGTCTGAGTTTTAGTCTTCAATTTTAGGCTATAAATAGCCTCTTTTTGCATTGTAAATTTCAATTGGGATTAATTAATGAGTTAAGTGTTTTTGCCGAAAGGTGGCAGGGTTCCTTTGAGGGGGACCTTGCTGTTGTTTGTTGAGCTTCTACTTTTCAAGCATTCAGTCTTCAATCAATTTCCAGCAAGCATTCATCTTCCAACAGCCATGCACGTTCAATCTCCAAGCAATCAAGTAAGTCCAGCAGGCCATCTCCACTTTTCCCCTCTCTTGTGCAACCCTATAAGCCCTTCTCTAGTAACCGTAGCATCCCCAGCCCCCTCCCTCTTTGTTTGACCTAGGAAACTATCCCACCCCATCGCAAATCACCCTTGCTCTTCCCCCTTAGTTTCCTACGGCTGCAGCCCCTCCCTCTAGCCATCGTGACCCTTCCTCTCCCTTTCTTCCCCACGGCAGCATATCCTAGTCACTCTAGGATATCCCAAATCCCAGCCCTGGACTCCACCATTCACTCACCACTAGAGTCGCAGGAACCCCTGGTCCTCGTCCCTACTCCTAGTTCTTCCAAACAATTCAATTCCCCTAAGTTTTAAAAAACCTGCACTGCATCTTCTTCCTTGAGTTTTGCAGAAAATTTTCCGAGTTCCAGAAGTCTGAATTTTATTGAGTTTTATCAATTGGAACCTATTCTAGTTGAGGGAACAACAATAGAAGACAGTTCTGATCTGCAGAACCAGCACACATAGCACCTTCTTCCAACCCCAGCCAAAACCCTAATTGCGTTGAATTTTAAAATTCAAATCTGAATCTTAACTCCAATAGAATTCAGATCTGAGTTGCACATTCAGAAGGCTTAAACTATGTTAGAAACCCCCTAAAACCCCTCTACCTATTGCTGGAATATCTTGGGCAGTCACATTCTAGAGAAATTATAGTTTTGCCCCTAACACTAGATTCATGGTTACATCAATTGGTATCAGAGGGAAGGTTTCTAGCAGCCCTAGCACCATCATTGATGCATTGCCAAGATCATGGAGGAGTTAGTAGACAACCTTCGTATTGAAGGTTACTTCAAGTATGGACCATCCATGAACTTCCTCTCCAAAATCTTTGTTACTAAAGATGAAGATGAAGTCTGGAAGAGGAGCAGCCCCTTTCACACATGTTGAGAGTTAGTAAGTTGATAGTGAGGGCCATTATAGACAATGGGTGCATCGCCAACATCATCTCGGAACCAACATCACATAAGGCTGGTTTACTACTAGAAGAGCATCCAAGGCCATATTCAGTCCAACTTCTTAATCATGAGCTTGTAAAGGTTGCACATAGGTGTCTGGTTCCTCTTAGTCTACACTCCTATGTTAATAATGTTTGGTGTGATGCAGTTTCTATGGGTACCACTGGTGTCATCTTAGGTAGGCCTTGGTTATTGACAATGATGTAACCCCACGTGGTAGGGATAATATATATATCTTTAGGCACCAGGGGAAAAACATCGTACTCCCCTTGAATATTCAAGAGGAAGAAAGAAAGAGGGTAGAAAAGGATCTAACCTGCAAAAGAGTTTGTTCCCCAACCCCAACCTATAGTGTTTTACAAGAAGCTTTGAAGACCTTGAAGAAGAATCGAGTGTAACCCTGGGACTTGTCACCAAAGTTGAGACTCAACCAGAAGAACCCCCACCATAGATTCGAGATCTCTTTACTGAGTTTTCAGATATTGTTCCAGAAGAGCCAATACGAGAGGTTCTACAAATAGAGGGCAACACCCTGAATGATTGCATGGTAGAAGCCTAATCATATAGAAGACTAGTCCCACCCAATAAGAAGCTTCCTCCAGAAGAAGTGCTAGAGAAGATTGATAAGTTGATTTTGGAATATAAGAGCATTTAGCCAAGGAGTCTCCTCAAAGAAGGGGAGTTGCTATCCCCAACACGCACCAACCAATTCCTGACACAGAGACCCCACGGCATCCACTAGAGATAGGTCCTCTGTTGGGTCCTACACTTCTTCCTGGGAGGGATGCTACAAGAACGATCCAAGCCCTAGCCATGCTACTCGTAGAGGTCATGATAGAAATGGGCTTCAAAAGCTTCACCAACCAATTCTTTAAGCCCTCTTGGTTCGTTGAAAGAAAGACTCCTAGAAGACCATATCCCTCAAGCAGTCATTCTTCCAGAGTTTTGTTTAGGGGCAGTACTAGAGGCTATGTACCTTCTACTCCCTCTCCACTGCAAGAAGATGAGTCCACACAAAGGATTTCCAAAGCATTGAGCCAAGAGCGCTAGAGCAACACATTCATGAGGAGATGAATTTTTTCAAGAAGGGGAACTCAAAGACCCCCTATCTGAAGTGCTAAGTGGGGCCCTGGATGGATCCAAGCAGCCCTCATGAAGCTGACGAACCCCTTTGGAAGGGTGTTTTGGGCACCTGGGCCCTTTTTATCTTATTTTAATTTTTATTATGGAATTATTATTAGAATTTTCCAAAACTTTAGTGAGTCCAGTTTGGTAGTTTGAGTTTGTTAAGTGTTTGTGAAATTAAAAGTAACCGCAAGCCCATGGTATCATGTAGCTAATGGGTCGATCTCAAGGAGATATGCCACTTTAGAATTAACTTCTTAATAATAATGCGAGAGTGCAATGATTCAAATTTGTTAATTACTTACTTAAACTAAATGAATAGTCTTAATCCATACATCTAATGCGATTGAATTGAAACGAAAAATAAAGCAAACATAATTAACGCATAATTAATAAAGGCAGAAAAAAATACGAATAATAAATAAATAAAAATAAAAGGGAAGTGATCCGAGTGTTAGCTTTGGATCTAGGGAAGGGACTAATTATAATGACTTTGACCGTGGACCCTTTGCCGTAGCTTACAGTCCACCGATCGGGGGAACGGATATGAGAGAAAAAGAAATTGCAGAAAATAAATATTCAAAGCAATAAAAGGAAAGGAAAACTTTAACCAAAGAGAGGCACGACTGTAGGCATCTCTAATCAAGGACCCAGGGGAAGGGAGAACAATAAATAAATGCTGAAAGTAAATTGCATAAAGTAAATAACAAAGTAATAAAAGGAAAGGGAAACCTTAACCAAAGAGAGGCACGACTGTAGGCATCTCTGATCAAGGACCCAGGGGAAGGAAGAACAATAAATAAATGCTGAAAGTAAATCCTAAATTAAGAATATTGAGGGGTAGATAGAAGCGGGAATGGAGGAGGGAGAGGATTATTGAAGAATGTTACTTATTTGCATCTTTGAACTTCAAACAATAAAAAAGAATTGAACAAACGATTCGAATCTCAACCAACCTTAACAACCAGATTTAGATCTAGAATGATCTAGATCTGCAATTGCTAGACCTAGAGAAAAACGAATCTTGAACTTGAAATTCCATTACATTACATAGAAAAATTAAACCTAAACATTCATTTTGGAAATTAAAATCTTACAAAAACAAGCAAAGAAAACTAGAGAAAGCCTAAATAAACTAAAGAGAAAAGAAAGAGTGCTTCCACTAAGCTCTAAAACACCTTTTATAGAGTTTACATGAGATATCAATCTTGATAGAATTTGAATCAAACTTAGGGTTCCTATCTGACTCAACCAATTAGGATTTTGACATACTAATTGGACTGACTTAGAGAGATCAAATGCACAATTCCACCGTTGGATTTGAGGATCAAGAAGTCGTGAAGCTCTTCTCCAAAAATCAGCTCGATCGGACACCGGATGACCGTTCGATGAAGGGCTTGATCGAAATTGAACATAGACATTCAAAAATGGGATTTTTCCTTCTTCCTTATTTGAATATAATTCTTTTTCCTCTTTTTCTTTCTTTAATCAAATCACAAATAGGAAATAAGATATTGAGGTATGCAAGGACTCTTTTCTCCATTTGGACTCTCTCAATAATATCTTTGTAGATTTGATTGATAATTTATAATCTCAGCCGTAGATCAAATTTGCCTTCTTTATCTCTTAAATATTTCGGAGTTGGCCCATAATCACATCTCTAGCCCATCATGCCCTAGATCAGGCCCATTTTCGCATTTGAAAATTTGAATGGACCTCTTGACGTGTAAAATTGCATGATTCATACCCAAAACTTCAAATATTTGCTTAAATATTGAAAAGTCCTAAAATCTGCAAAAACAACATAAAACCCAAGGTGCCTCCACTCTAAGTGTGTAAAATGCTTGCTTTGTGCCCTAAGATTTCACACATAAATGTGCTCATCATTAAGGATTTGCTTGGAGTATTCTATTTTGAGTTGAGTTGTTTTGAAAGAGTCCTAAGATGGTTGCTTTAGTATTAAGTTGTCTAATTAGCATGTGCTTAAAAGATAGTGTGTTAGTGAGATTCCAATCTAAGGGTTGTGATCTTGTAGTAATTTGATTTCCTTTTAAGTTTGGATAAGAATCCAGTTTGAGTTGTATTTGGATCTCATTAATTAGGGAGATCCCAATCTAAGTAAATTTCATTAAGTAAATTTGGATCTCATTAATTTTAGGCTCTAAATAGCCTTTTTCTACAATGTAAATTTCAGTTTTAGATTGATTAATGAATTGAGTGTTTTTGCTAAGAGAGGTGGCAAGGTTCCTTTGAGGGGGACCCTATGGTTGTTAGTTGAGCTTCTAGTTTTCAAGCATTCAGTCTACAATCAATTTTCAGCAAGCATTCATCTTCCAACAGCCAGATGCATTTAATCTCCAGGCAATCAAGTATGTCCAGCAGGCCATCTCCACCTTTCCCCTCTCTGGTGGAACCCTAGAAGCCCTCTAACAATCGTGGCATCCCCAGGTCCCTCCCACTTTGTTTGACCTAGGAAACCATCCCCACCCAAGTGCCGGGGGGGGAACAAAGGGGGCGGCCTGGGGGGGGCGGGGCCGGCCGCCCCCCCCCGCCCCTAAAAGGCGGGAGGCGCTTTTAAAAAAAATTTTAGAACACCATTCACTCAAATCCATTATAAACTACATATCATATAATAATAAAAAAAATTAGCCCCTCAAGTCATCCAACAAACTACAGTGGTTCCTAAAAACAAAGCTGCAGCCCCTCCCTCAAGCAAACAGAAGAAAAGAAAAGAAAAGAGAAAGAATAGATACCGTCAAGAACTTATTCCTTCCGATTTTATTTGTTTATTTTTTATCCTATCACACATTATAAATATCCATATAGGTCAAACAATAGAACACAACGGAATCTAATAAGTAATTCAATATATGCCTCAATTTGGCATCTTTCAGGATATCCCAAATGCCAGCCCTAGACTCCACCA
This sequence comes from Hakea prostrata, assembly GCF_041222555.1. Classification (NCBI taxonomy): domain Eukaryota; kingdom Viridiplantae; phylum Streptophyta; class Magnoliopsida; order Proteales; family Proteaceae; genus Hakea; species Hakea prostrata. The sequence continues at coordinate 32,717,592 of NC_142603.1, forward strand.
TTCATCCACCATTCCAATCACCCGCCCCCTCCCCTTCAGCCCTCCCACAGGCCACGATCCCCCCCCCCCCCCGAGACCTCATCCTTACTCCTAGTTCTTCCAAACAGTCCTATTCCCCTGAGTTTTAATAAAGCCTGCACTTCATCTTCTTCCTTGAGTTTTGCAGAAATTTTCAGAGTTCTAGAAATCTGAATTTTATTGATTTCATCAATTAGAACCTATTCTAGTTGAGGGATCAACAATAGAAGACAGTTCTGATCTGCAGAACCAGCACACCTAGCCCTTTTTCCATTCCTAGGCAAAACCATAATTGCCTTGAATTTTGAAATTCAAATCTGAATCTTAACTCCAATAGAATTCAGATCTGAATTGCACATTCAGCAGGCTTAAACTGTGTTAGGGACCCTGAAAACCCCTTTACCTATTGCTGGAATATTCTTGGGCAGCCACATTCTAGGGAAATTACAGTTTTGCCCCTAACCCTGGATTTGTGGTCACATCAGATGGATGGTTCGGTGACAAGTGTAAGAACAATTTTTTTTTTTGGGGTGGGGGGGGGGGGGAGGGACAAGTTAGCGAACATTCCCAATTACAATTTTGCTACATTATGAATCAGTTTCAAGCCTATATTTATTTGCACTTATAATGGATGATTTTACCAAAGACATTTTGCTTCTTGCTGATGATATTATTTTGGTGGATGAGACAAGCATCTTTGGAATCAAAAGATTTTAAACTAAGTGAAACAAAGACCCATTACCTAGTGTGCAACTTTGGTTGTGATTAGATGGATGGTGAGTTGTTGAAACTTGATGAGAAGGATATTCCACAAGTCGATTATTTTAGGTACCTTGGCTCAATCATAAATAAGAAGTTGATATAGAGGATGACATCTCCCAAAGCATTTAAGTAGGGTGGAGAAGTGGACAGGTGCATTTGGGGTTTTTGTGTGATTGATGTATTCCTTTAAAGCCCAAAGGAAAATTCTATCCAATCGTTGCATGAATGGCAATGATACATGGTGCAGAGCATAGGCTGTTAAGAAACAATATATAGATAAACTCAGTGTAGCAGAAATGAGGATGTTAAGATGGATGACTATCAAAACTAGGTAGGTTAAGGGGGAGGGGGGGGGGGGGGGGGAAAGAAGGGAAGGGGGGGGGGCCGGGGGGGGGGGGAAAAGAGGGGAGAGGGGGGGGGGTGCCTTGTCAGTGCAACATGATATAACTATTGTAGAAACGATCTAACATGAAAAATAAGGCAACATGTTACAATCGAAGTGTAGGATATATAATATAAGCATATTTGCTAACAATAGGATATGATTAAGCATATTCACTAACAATAAAAAAATTGAACACAAATCAATGTAAATTGGTTACTGTCAACAGAGCATGTTGCCAGGGCTCAGGAAAGAGACTGGCATTGCCTTAACAACTATGCTTTCACTGTTCGAGGGGCAATCTGTGCTACACCATACATACTTATATTAGGTGGTGTATCCCAAATTTTGATTGCTTCTCAATTTTGCAAATGGGCATGACCCATGAGTTAGTGTGGTTCACCTTGCTTTCCCCCCTCCTCCCTCGTGTAAGATTTGCTTCTTAAATCTCTTCTGTATTTCACTTTGTTTTGCAGGATCTCCAGGCAAACATGCGGTTGATTTGTTTTAGATCTATTTTTCAGTGATGGTTCATTTTTACCTTCTGGACACTGTAGGGAAAGGATTTCATCTACAAATGTGGCACCAGTATTTGCTGTTTAAAATAATCCAGTTCGCGTGTACTGTTAATACTTGATTATCTGGTACTTTGACATTCAAAGATACATGGCCTCCCACCCCCCCCCCCCACCCCCAAAACCCCATTTATGCATTCTATTTTCCTTTCTATGATGCTTCTGTTAGTTTGAATCACGTTAGGATCCCCAGATAGAACATGTTGTCTCGTCATTAGTCGTTGAATTGTTCGTTTGCGTTTGCGTCATTGGCACTGCACTATCTTTATTGGCGAGTTAAATGATCATCTAGGTGTTGGTCCTGGTCGTCTAATAACTGAGTGTCACAGTGGTGCCCTTTGTCAAGTATGATAGTAGTTTTTGGGTGATTATCTCAGTCAATTGTAGTTATTGGACTTTGTAAATTTATTTATTTATTTTTAAAAATTTGAAGCAAAACAGAAGCGCAACCAATTACCAATTACCAATTGCAATCTGTGGATAGGGGTTAATCATTGTCTAGAAAAGTAAGATGTCCCCATAAGATCCTGTTGAAAAATAACATTTTTTACATTCCTAATTAACCAAAGCAAGTGCGTAGTTAATACAACAGCGGCCATGGTGTTTTTGGTATCAAAATTAGTGACAATTGTATGACTGCCACTAGGCTGCCATCTTGCATCCTGTAGTAAAGACGAGGAGGTGTTGTTCATCCTGAAAAGACCAATCATCCGACACCGTCCCCCTACGTGTGGTACCCTACGGTGTCATCTATTCGGATGATCGCTCTTTTCAGGATGGTACCCTAAGAACGTAGAAGCAGAAGCAGAGTGTTCTCACTTGACGAACGATAGCACTGGGATCCATTAAACAGAATGAAATAATTTGAGCAAAGTGAAAATTTGAGACATCATAGCCCAAATAATCAGAAAAATCAAGCTCAGGGAAGTCTCCCAGTGAGTCAGACGGTGATGGTTTTTGAGGAAGAAGGTTTAAAACCAAGTTCTCAGACTGCATTGCTACTCAAACAAGGGTGGCGGATACTCTCAAATCTAGATGCGATATGGGTACAAGTTCTCAAAAGCCTAATACATTAAAGATCAAAGTTTCTTTGATCCAAAGGTAACAAGGAAAAAAGAGTCATGGGTATGGAATAGTATTACAAGCATCATCCTAGTGTTAAGAACCATGGTGAAAAGAACAGTCGGGAACGGACGAAGAACATCTTTATGGTTTGACCCATGGAAACATAACCAAGAATATAGCATAACAACAGAGCACAACTTCATAAGATGGCCTCGACAGGCAACTGTGGCAGACATGGTAAATGAACTACAGAATCATCAAGGGGACATGTGGCCAACAATAAACCCGCTGACAATTTTTCCAATACTTCTTTCGGACCAAGAAGATTCTTGGACCACTCTGATTTCTCCAAATGGAGATTTCTCGGTCAAAATGGCCCTGTGAAATACTGAAACAATGTTTCACGAACCATGATTACTAGTTCGCAAAGTGGTGGAACCAAATGTGGAAACTTCCAATTCATCCAAAATTTAAAATCTTCTTCTGCCGTGTTTTAAATGCAAGTTTACCGGTGCGGGCAAAACTAGCAACATGGTTGCAATCTTAGCCGAGTGTGCGATATGCGGGAAGGAAGAAGAAACAACGTGGCATATCTTCATATCATGTGAATGGGGAAAGAGAATCCATGCAGCAGGACCTCTTGGGCTACGTCAGAAAACTGGATGGATATATCATTTTTAAGTTGGTGCCATAATATGTGCTCACAACTAACCAAGGACAAGTTCAGATGGTTTATGTCTATTTTTCACAATATCATGCTACTTCATCTAGAAAGAAAGGAATGAAAGTGTTTAATTAGAAAATACCTAGCCCCATTACGGTGATAAGGAATACCCAGATGTGGATAAAGGCCTTACAACTACAAAGGGAGGAAGAAAACTTAATTCTACCCGTTCATATCAATAATGCAAATCATAACAATATAGGAGTAAATTGGTGTAGGACAATATCACAATCTAACAAAAATATTTTTATGTGTACAGGGGTATATAACCAGCAACTAGGAGCTGCCGGGTGGAGCACTGGAACACACAGAGATGGACATCTGTGGTCTATCGATTTTGGAAGAGAAAAGGCAACTAGAATTCTGGAGGCTATGCTTATTGGACTGCAACAGGGGATTGCAAAAGTGGAGGAAAATGGACTTAAAATAAATGAAATATAGACAAACAATCCATACATAGCAGAACTACTACCATGGCCTTCAAGACAAAAATTGACTCTTCAGGGATTACCCATGTTGATGGAATTGGCAAGATCAACAAAAATTATGGAATATAAAACATTCCCAAATCTAGTGCTTCAAACTTTTTTTGAGGGGTATGCCACTATGGCAGCCACCTTACAAGATAACTATAATAGAATACTATCTAGTATTTGTAAATGCTATCAACTTTTATTTTAATGTGATTTTTTTTCTTTAAAAAAAATTAAAATTAAAACCAAATTACAATTTTCAACCATAATCATGATTGGTTTACCCTAAATGAGTTTGAAAAGGGCTAAAAGTGGGTGGAATTAGGGTTCTGGCAAAGGGAAGGTGGTGGATGATTTCTGATGGGGAAAAGGTGGGGGGCGGTGGTGGCCGGAACCCTAATCAAGCTAGGTTGGGTCGGGTTGGCTCTGATTGGTCATAATCACTTTGTTAACCACGATTAATATTACATTAAAAAGAATAATTAAAATGTACTCTCTTAAGATTTCTTTGTTTTTAAAACCTTAAAATAAAAGGTAATATCTAAGATGCCAACCCAAAACTATTGAAATCAACATGCTAATATAATCAAAAGTACTTGTCTATATTTACCAAAAGAAAGAATAGTCCTTGCCCATAAGAGGAAGTACATGTACTCATCATATTCAAGATGAATTTAAACATATACGGTTCATATATAGTTCCAAGCTTAATCAACTATATCAATATAAAAGTTCCACATCCTTAAGAAGATGCGTTGATATTTTCCTCGAATGAAGGTTGGGTTTCCTCCCAGATGCGTGGGCTTTCTTTTTGGAAATGAGGTTCATCCGGGCCAGCTTGTGTGCACCACGACCCCCCCCCCGGGGCGCTTTTTAATAAAAAAAGGGGGGGGGGGGGCGGGCGCGGGGGGGACAAACATGGGGGTGGTTTTTTTTTTTTTTTCGGTCCCCCCCCCCCCCCCCCCCCCCCCCCCAGCGGAAGCGGTGGGTTGGTTTTGTTGGGCTTGGGGGTGGCCAGCGGCCACAGCCAACCAACCCCCCCCTATAACCAAAAGAAGAAAAAGAAGAGGGGGGGGAACCCCTCCCAACATCCCCCACCCCCCCCCCCCTCTCCCCCCCCCCCCCCCCCCCTCTTTTATGTTTGTTTCCCTCGTTTGTGTTGTATTTTTAACCCATCAGTTGCTGAAGACTAGTTCTGGACTTACATAGCTTTGTACCTTTTCCTTTTCTCATATATATATAATTCAAATTTCTTTTTAATTTTCCTTATTATTGAACCTACAAATAAGATGCTCCAATTATTTTAGTGTCTGTTACTAGTAATTGTTGTAATGCAATTAAGCATTTGTCTAGGCAAAAAATCAAGGTAAATGATTAAACAACAACAAAGAGTAAATAAGTATATCAAAATTTATTGAGAAGTATAAAAGTCAAAGGTTACAGAAGGAAATTAGTTACATATATAAACCAAACCTTTAAAAATAGTTCGCTCACAGGTAGGTAATCGTCCAGAAAACTGATCCAACCAAACACAAACCACTAGTCCAAATCCCACACAACCTAAATCAAATTCAAACCAAATTCAAACCAAATCGACCCTAACTATCTGTGTTTGGGTTAGGAATTTTCAGTCCAAAACCAAAAAGCATAAATCAGAACCAGCTTGGACCAACCCATTGACATACCTAGCTGATATCATGCTCAGTAACATATCCACAAAGTAGTAGCATATCCAGTTTGTTTGAACCTTAACTTCACAATGAAAAGATCCTCACAAGTACACGGTCAAAGTGATACATGTCCACCCCATCTCCATGGCTGACAGTACACCTGTGAAAATCGACACTGAGTAGATACTCAGTCAACCAACACACATGAATAATCACATTTACTCCCGACCCTCATCATGACTAGATATACCCAATGTGACAGACTATGTAATCGGATGAACAACCAAGTTTGATAAACAATTTACAAAAAAAATGGGGCTCAACCAAGTTTTTTAGGCACATATATCCAACAGTTAGCAGCTGTTGCAGGTTTAAAACTATTACCATACTCCATGCAGGTCAGCATTTAATAAATCAAACACTTAAGATCCCAGAGAGATCAAAGATGTATAACACAAGTAGGCAGCAAGGCCAGAAACATGTTCTGCAATATTACATTTTTATGATCAAGTACATCAATAGGACAACCGTCGCGTTGCACAAATTTGTATCTTGGTCACCCTAAAACTATACAACAAAGGTTTTCTGGACAATCAAATCTTGGAAGGAGCTCGGTAAATACTAAGCAGAAAAACCAGTAAAATTGAAGGACTAAAACATACTAACATAATAAAGACAGGGAAAATTTATGAATCCCTCTTGCCAACTATGAAATCATTTTCAGTTTCCGGAGGCAGCTTAGGAAAACAAAGAATCCCCCTCACTGACTCTAGCTTTCAAAGGTGGCGGTAACTTTCCAAGTACCCAAGCTGGAGAGCTATCAACCCATAACCCTTCACCGGTGATTTTATGTTTAAAGTCAGGAGACTTCATACTTTTCTGCAAATGGAAAATCATACGTATTAAACATCATGTATCATAGCTCAATACCAGGCGATTTACAGAGTCAATTTGGATACCTTGTCCAATCTATTATCCCACCATTGTTCTGGATTTTCCACCAAGTCCTTCCAGGAGTCTTCCACTGAGTTTAGGCAGGGTAACAACAAGAATAGATTAGCAAAAAGACTAAATTGGTAGCAGAAATAAGCTTGATGGTAGTTTATTGAACAAACCTGTTCACTGAGAGAACTATCTTATTATATACACAAGCATTTTTCATTGCAAAAACAATGAGACACATTGCCCCCCGAGCAGCAGATGCAGTGGAATAAGGAATCTCAGAAACCAAGGTTAAAGTGTTATTTGAAATGTATCCTGCTAAAATAGTCTTTCCAGAGAGAAAATGGAGAATACAATGAAAAACTGGGTGTAAAAGTTTCAATTGAAATAGGAGTTGATTTTCTCCACCCATCAAATTGCAAGATCGTGAGATTACACAAGGAGTTTGAAACTCAAAAGAAGATATCTTAGTTAAGATAGTTATTTGTCATTTTTTAGAGAAGAAACAAAGGGAAAAATTATGAAAATCTGTTTCATGGAAAATTTTCAATTGAAATGGAAGAGGATTTTATCCACATTAAATAATGAGGTCATGATTACTTCCCCTTCTTCCCCCCCCCCCCCCAAAAAAAAAAAAAAAAAAAAAGAAGAAAAGAAAAAAGACTAGTTACCCTAAGAAATCGAGGTAAAAGGAGAAAAGATGAATGGACTAATGAAGCTATAGTTGTTCATGTTGTCAAGAAGATTAGATAGCCAACACCCGTACATTAGTTCTTGTGTTATTGCAGATCATAGTTAGATGACATGTTGTAGGACATAATTTATTGGATTGTCTGAGATGTATATGTCAGACATCCATAGACCTAGGACAGCCTTAGTGCCTTAAACCCATGAAGCAATCTGTAGTAATGGTTTCATAATGTGGCATTTTGGTTTCACTAATGCTGGGTTGTGTTTTAAGCATCTTCTGACCAGAATTTTTTTGTATATTTTTTAAGTTCACTTCCATATGCATCCAACAGCATTAAACTCTATCATGGCTTAAAACTCTCTCAAGGAATAGATTTGAGAGGTGAAAGAAAAAGTTCACTCTTAGATCTTCTTGCACAGCAAGAAAAGAGTAGTCCCAACGGCAAGAAGAGGAGAATCGCTCAGAAAAGAACCCCAAGCATACTACTTTCAAGTGGACATCAAATGTGATCTATTTAAAGGATTCTCCATCTGCTTAAACTCTATGAAAGGAATAGATTTGAAAGGTGAAAGAAAGAAGACGTACAAAATTAAGGTTTGTGAAAAGAAGGATTAGGAAAGAAGAGGGTACTGTCAATGATTGATGACATCCAATATACAGCATCTCCAGAGGCTACCCATCAATACAGATTACCCATCTTCAAATGCCATCTATTATATTTGATTATCGCCCTGATGCTGATAAAATGTCTCCACCAATACTTGTATGCATTGGGAGAGATTTGTGGTTGTATTAAGCATGATATAGGGGTATTCTTGTAAACCCATTGTTTTTTCTTTTCTGGGTGTCCAATGGGAGCTTGAACAGGGGTTGTAGCTCCTTGGTAATTGTCGCTACCTAAAACCAAGAATTGTAGCACCTAAACAATTGTGGCTATGTAAACTAGACTTAGCAATAGAAAGGCTGAAAGCAAGGGTAGTCACTCTTGGTCATTACAGCAAAGAAAGTCATGAAAGTGTTAAGCAATAAACAAAGCCCAGGAAAAGCATCATGGTTGTAAGCACATTGCTGAAATAACTATTGAGTTATGGGTAAGCAAGATGGTTTATGTATGAGAAGGATGGGATGCTAGTTGAAGACATGAGTAACCCACAAGAGAGTTGAGAGTGAATGAGCTGTGTCAAGATTTTAAGAGTCAGTCAACCCCATCCCCTTCTCAGTGACACATTTGAACATAGAATTATCTGAATTGAGAGCAAAAAAGACTTAAAGTCAGGATATCTCTTTGCTGGTAAAGAACGATAGCTTCAAGCTACAGACACCTTTACTGATCTGGCGACTAAGTAAAACATGGAAAATGAATGGAGCCAGAATGTACTTCTGGAAGCAATGGCTGACATAATGAGTCTGTCACAATAATAAAATGTGACACCACTAAAGAAGTGTCGGATAGACTTCAAAATGTACATGGCGGAGCAAGAATTTAAAAAGGCAGATTGCAAGATCACAATGGTGGGTGGACCGTGGGTGGACCACAGTTGCAGCCTGAGGTCAAGGTGTCGAAACAGCCTCTCAGCAAAAATTGATGGGGGGAATGATGTGGAGGAAAATTGCTCCTGAACGGCTGGACTCTGCTGGTACAGGCCTTGACACCGGGTTCACCCTAGATTGCAAGATCATAGGGCTCAGTTTGAAGGGTTAAAGATGGCTGGAAAGGAGACTGTTAACTTGTGAGATGAAGAATGGCAAGGTGAGAACTTCATAGGAAGAACCTGCCTTCAAAATCACAAAAAATTCGAAGATAAAAACAAAATTATGACAAATGAAACTTTGATAATGAGTTAATTGAGAATCTTTAGCAAAAAGACTGGGAAAAGAAGACGACACTCAAAAGAAAAATGAATTCTTCAGTGCTTTGACTGTCTTGGTCAATTTTCTTGCCAGTGCCCTATAAAGGTAAAGCATTAAGGTGGAATTATAGACATATAGGACAGTAACAACAATGGAAGCAGTGATAGGAGACCAAGGAAGAAATGGGCTATAGTTAAACAACTTCATTCCAAAAGGTGTTGCAACCTATCAGATGAGTAGTCCACAAGTGAGTGACAGAAAAATGTGTATTTCTATACATAACAGAACAGCCAGCTTTTCTGTATATATAAAACCATAATTCAGAATGGATTGAAAAGGAGAGAAAAATCTGACAAAGAAAAGAGTGACTTTGAGACATATGAAGACGTTGATTTTCAAAAAGAACTTAAATTACTTTGGATGAGCAGAGGGCGAGACAAGAAGACAAAAGAAACCTCCAGTGTTGGAAGGTTGGACACTAAATATGTCATGAAGCTGAAGGGACGAGTAAAGAAGAGTACAACCATTGTGGACACTAAAAGCCCAAAACATTCCAAAGGATGACAATAACTACAGGCTGGAGAATGAGATCAGAAACTTGAAGACCTAAGTGATGGAGCTAAATCAGAAAGTGCGTGATCTAATGACCTCGAAGAAAGGATAGAGAAAATGCAGGTAAGAAGGGAAGAAGATGCGGATTATGTAGGGGTTCCACAATCAGTAAAAGGAGAGGCTTACCTGCACCTTGTTTGTCTAGGGATTCCCCACCCAGAAGCCATTACTTTGAACCCTTGAGCACTTCCACACACGAACAGAAGCCAGAAACAATAGTGCAAGATATTTTATTAATCAGTTGTATCCTTCACTCAGCCGTCAAGGGGTTTTAAATAAGTAGCACAGCCCATGATTTACAAGATAACTTTGAAAATCCTAATGGAACTCAGCTCACTAACTACTAAACTGAACAGGCAATAAGCTAACTAACTAGAGACCTACTCCTAACAACTTTGTAGCTAGCTAAAATCCCCACTATTTAGGGAATCTCATTAACAATAAAATAGAGGAAGAGAGGAAGAGAACTTGTCTAAACAGGTTGTTTAAATTGTAGGCCTTGCTAGTTACTTTAAAATTACCGAATTTTAAACGACCCTATTGCCCTTACTAGTAACTGAAATGACAAACTAACTAATCAGCATTTGCGGATCCTACGATCTGCATCAGCTCTCCCTGGCTTGAAACATTCATCTCCAACAAATGGGTAAAGCCCATGTACTTCCCATAAAGGTCAGGGTCCAGCTTCTTGATAACTGTTTGCATGGATCTAGGTGCTATCTTCCCTTCCCCTGCCCTTCCATTTGACAACGAATGCATGCTATCCAGGGCCATGTCAAGTGCTCTTGTACATCATCTATAACCTCCTCAATTATATCTTCAATGCATGGCTTGAGTTGGGGAAGCTTTAGCATATACTCCGAGTCTCCTTCATTAGAATGATGTGTGTATTAAGTAGAGATCAGCCACATTAAACACATTACTTATGCCAATGTCAGGAGGAGGAGTAGCTCTGACACATAGTCATTGGGCCCAATACTCTTAAGCACTTTCTAGGGGCCCATTTTCTTTGAGGAGCTTCTTGAATAACCATGCTGGTGCCTCTTTGGAATGACTCGAACAATTTACCATGTCTCCAGGAATGAACTCCTCATACCTGCGGTGCTTACTGAAGGCAATTTTTAGTCCTAACACGAGCTTGTACCATTAGTAATATGTCTGACAAATTTGTGCCTCTCTAGTTCTGGCTTGTGGGCAAAAGAACAAGGTCAGTGGGTCTCTTGGGATGGACAGATGGATACCATTATAGACAGAATAGTAGCTTGGTACCCAGACTTCTAGAATAAGCCCAGGTATTCCATTCAAAAAGCTATTATAGACAAAAGTTCTAGAATGCCAAGTATAGAAGGCTAGGTCTTCTAGTAATCTCTGATTAAGCACCTTAGTAACGTACCCAGACTTCTGTTGAAAACTTCAGTTTGTCCATCTGTTTCTGGGTGGAAGGAAAAACAGAATAGTAGCTTGGTTTTTTGCTTCATCGATAAGGTCTTCTAGAAGTAACTCATAAATTTAACATCTCCATCTGAAACAATAGTGTTAAGCAGCCCACGAATTCAAACTACTTTTATAGAAAATCTTGGCAATATGGTAAACTCCTATAGTCTTACTACAAGGGATAAAGTGGACCATCTTACTAAATCTATCAATCACTACTAGGATGGAATCATGTCTTTCGTTGTCACCTTTGGCTAGTTGGCACATTCTACATCTTCTAATGACTCCTTCTATATCTCTAATTATGTGGGGCCAGTAGTATCTATATGCGACGTAAAAAAACAGTTCTGTTTTTGCCAAAATGTTTATTGAATTCCCCCTCATGTAGTTTGCTGACTATGTGCTGCCTTAAGGAGTCTGGAATATGGTTTCAGATCTCGCGAGATCTTGCTAAGATCACGCTATTTTGAGATAGTGAGTCGAGATCTCATGTGAGATCTCCTTTCCTTTGTAGTAAATCTCGACCGAGATCTCAGTCCACTTAGCCACTTTAAACGCCATCTCTCAAGTGGGGAGATCTTGACCAGTCTCGCTCTCTCTTGCCTCCCAACTTGCCAAGACCTTCCAAACCTCCATTTTTGCCTTTTTTTGTCGGATGGACGCTGGATCTTGACCTGCAGCAAGGTTTAGCACATCTACATCAAGAAAGGAAGACCAAATAAGGCCATTTGAAAAAGTTCTTCAACCAAGGCCACAACAGCTATTCATGGGCCCAAGACCAAACTGCAAAGGAAATCCTAAGGGTCCCTCATGCGCATCCGCAGGAAGGTCGTCAACAACAGAATGCGAAGCATGAGCCATACCCAACACTTCTATTATGAACCTATGATTTATATTGAACTTATGATGGTTGCATTATTGTACTCTCGAGAGTCGAGAATGTGATGTTGTATCATACTCACATGGATGAAACTCTGTTGCTATTTAAGTTATTTGGTGCATCTTAACACTCACTTTTCATTTATATATGTCCTAATAGTTCTATATTTCATGTTTTATAACCTTGCATGTTCATTCTTGCAGCATTTTAGTTCCATCCTTAAGGTCGAGTTATAATTCATACTTAGGGTTGTCTTCTCACAAATCTAAGGCCACCGGTGTGTTTAGATTTTAGAAGGCCTAAAAGAGGCTTAATATCAACTTTGAGCCCAACCTAACCCTTAAACACCCCCCCTCCAAAAAAAAAAAAAAAGATGGGCCCTCGAGTTCATCGAGTTGGCCAGAAAATGTGAGATCTCGCCAGCTTGAGTGACATCTCTCTTTTTTGACGGGGTGAGATGGGTGTCAAGAGCAAGATCATGGTATGAAATCCAAAGTCTAGTGCCCATAAAGAGGTATCGTGGAAGGAATACTTGGCTGTTGCCTACATTTTTCAATTTCAGTTGTGTACTCATCACAAATCTGTTGCATGCTAACTGCCTGTGATAAGAACATGTCCAGAATCAGGATTTTCCTACTAAGGGCATCAGCCACTTTGTTTTCTTTTCCTTCCTAGTAGTTTAGGGCAAACACAAACCCTTGGAAGTATTATTACTAGAGGATTTTCGTGAGCAAAGATGTTTGACCACCTCATGGTCAGAAATAAGATGAACAATTTACCCACTAAGTGGTGTCTCCAGGGACGTAAGAGTTGCATACAGATCTAGGACATAGGTGGAGTATTTGCTTCTTGACTCTTTCAGACTCTCACTATAGAATGCTATTGGATGGCCTTGTTGCATTAGTATACCTCCGAGCCTGATGTGTAAAGCCTCTTTGGCAAATTCAGAGACGTGGTTAAAATCTGGTAGGCATAAGAGGGGAGCGTGTATCATTTTCTTCTTGATGAGGTGGCTTTGGTGGCTGTTGGAGCCCATTTGAACTTATCCTTAGTTGTCTTTGTGCACTTTGTAATAGGAGCCATAATGATGCTGTAGTTTGAAATAAACCTCCTATAAAATGATGTCATTCTGATGCTTCTAACTTGTGTGATGGTCCTAAGGATGTGCCATTATGCAATGCACATAAGCTTTCTAGATAAGCCTCTACACCATTAAAAGAAATGATGAAACCCAAGAATATGACCTTAGGCAGTATGAAGGTGCATTTCTCTAAGTTGAAGAACAATTTTTTCTTGCCTGAGTACCCTCATAACTTGCCTCAAATGCTCAAGATGCTCCCTTGGCTGTTGGCTGTACAATAAAATGTCATTAAAGTAAAAACTACGATTTTACCAAAAAGGGACCAAGTACCTGAGTCATAACCCTCATGAAAGTATCGGAGTATTAGTTAACCCAAAGGGCATGACCTTCCATTCAAATAGATCATCCTTTGTCTTGAAGGTTGTCTTCCATTCATCACCTAGCCTAACTCAGAATTTAAGACTTGGTGACATCAACACCTGAGATTTAGTTTAGAGAAGATGGTTGATCCAGATAACATATCCATCATATCATCAAGTCTAGAGATAATCTGTATTTTATAGCAATCTTATTGATGGCTATACTGTCAACACACACATCCTCCAAGAGTCATCCTTCTTGAGGGTTAACAAGGCTGCGTTGCACAGGGCTAAGTATCTTGTGAATGAAGCCTTACTTTAACAACTCATCTACTTGTCTCTTTAATTCTTCATGCTCTGTACTACTTTTTCTGTAAGCTGGTAGGTTAGGTAGCACAGACACTGGAACCAGGTCAAGGGCATGTCAAATGCCTCTCGGAGGGGATAATTCACTGGAGAGCTCATCTGGAATAATGCATGAGAAATCATGACCTCCTTAATAGGCATCAGGGTTTCAACCTCTGGTTGTGGCATCTCTGCCTTAGTAACCATGGCTAAAATTATTTTAGAATCTTTAGTGGCAGCCAACCCTTACCCTGAATGGTGAGCAATTTTCTTTTGTAGTCTCCCTTCTGGTTACTCTGATTTGCTTGGTTCTTCTTGACTACATTAAGCAAGTTTTGGGGTTGGAGTATCATTTTATGTCTCTTGTGCACATATATGCACTCATTCCTCTTCCCAACATTGCTGACATCATTGTCATATAGCCATGGTCTTCCTACTAAAATATCTGTTAACTTTACAGGGACAATATCATAGAAAGCCTAATCTAAGGTTATACTTGGTTAACTCTATCCGGTGACTAATTAAAAGACAAACCTTACACAGTTTTGGTTGTTTTTCAGTCTTTAGAGCAGCTTTTTTCCAGAAGTTTCAGAAACTACATTTGCACAACTACCATCTCACAATTACCTATTGTTGCAATCTCCCATCTTGATCCTAGTATAGAAAATGCACTCTCTTCTCCAATCTTCTCCTTGTGTTTCAATTATAAGAACTCTGGTGACTACACGGGCAGCATAGTAGTCTCCCTCATATTCTTCTTAATTCAAAGGACCTCCATCAAAGCCCTCACCATAGGGTACAGTCAGCCCCTTTTCTTCTTCTTCTGGACATGTTTCTGCCACAGCATTGACCTTCTTATAGGAGCACTCCTTAGCATGGTGCAGCTTTTCCTGGCAAGAGTAGCATGTATCCTCATCTGCTATGGTGATAGGAGCCTTTCCTTTGTAATCAGCTCTAGAGAAATTGAGAATTTTGTGAAGGGTTGGTGGTGGCTACTTCTGTAGTGCTGGAAAAGTGATCTTCCTGTAACAGTGCAGTGTGGTGTTAACAGTAACTTGTGGGTTCACATGAATGGTATCTATCTCTACCCCGGTCTGTGTCTCTGTTTTTATCTTTCTCTGGCATCCCTCTCATAGATGGAGTAGTTACAACGAACTCCTCGATCATCTCTGTAAAAGTGATGGTTGTTGCCGCCCTCATTCCCATTCCCTTTCTCATTTCCATTTTTATTAGGGACATGGATTTGAGAATGCAACTGATGTCGATTCTGGAAAGGGATGTTCTTGCTTCCCCTGCCAAGATCTTCTAGCACTTGTAGCCTATCAAAAATGCCTTTGATGGCTAATTTTAAGTCAGTGTAGTTAAGTTGGTTCATAACTTTGTGGGCCTCAATGGCATTAACCAGTCCCACAGTGAGAATGATAGATCATACATATGTTTTCCTGTGAGCCATGCTGTGATACCAATCTAACATAGCCTTGGAATTGGGAATCCAATCAGGGCCAAACACTAATTTCTGACCAAAACAGATACCAATCTAAGGTGGGATTTGAACTTCAATCTTTGCAGAAAGTAGGGGATGCTGTGGTGGTTAATTAAACTCTGGATTCTAGGGATGAACTAGATAAAAGAAGTATTAAAACTGCTGCAGCATGGGACTGAAATAAATCAATCATAAAAAGTAGGGGTTAGTTGAGGTTCTCTAGGGAAGGGAGGTCAAAGGGGCTAGGGTTTGATATGGGGCCTGAAATTTGGAGGTAATGGATAGGGAGATGGAGGGCTGTGTTTGATGGAATGGGATCTAAATTTAGTGGTTAGATGGGGGTTAAGACTAGTTGAAGGTTCAGGTTTAGTGGAGGTCAGGTGATGAGGGACCATGAAGTTAAGAAGGAAAGGAGACAGGGAATAACTAGGCTGATTGCACCAGTAAAAGGAGAGGCTTAGCTTGTTTGTCTAGGAATTTCCACCTAGAAGATGTAACTTTGAACCCTTGAGCTTTCCCATGCAAGAACAAAAACCAGAGGAATAATGCAAAGATATCTTATTAATAAGATTATCTTTTATTTGGCTTCAAGGGGTTTTTAAATAGGCAGCAATGCCCAAGATTTACAATAGAACAAGGAAGTCCTAATGGGACTCTACAGCTCACTAACCTTTAAACTGATAAGGAAATTAGCTGACAATAACTAACTAGAGTCCCCTTTGTATGGGAGTTCCAAAAAATTTATAACTAACTGGATAGAATCCCAACTTTTAGGATATCTCCTTAACAATAAAATAAAAAAGGAAGAAAACTTATCTGAACAGGTAATGATGTGAACCCAATTCTAGGGTTAGGGTTTCTAGAATAATTTTCTTAAAATAAAGGATTTGCCCAGAATCTTCCAACAAATAATTCCAATAACCATGTTGGACCCTATGGGTAGAAGGAAATTGAAATTGAAAAAAAGAAAACACAATAGGGTTGGAAAGGGTATTTTATTATGGGTATGGATTGAAGGGAAAATTTAGGAAAACTTTGGAGGGAAAGCAACTCAAGGAATTGAAGATCTTGAGCAACTTCTATTTTTTTTCTTTCTTTCTCTTTTTTATTATTATTATTATTTTTTTCTTCTCTACTTTTTTCTGTTTTTTCTGCTCTTTTCAGGTTGCCGCAAGTCAGAGAGCAGGTGGGAGGGGTGCCGCTGGGTTTGAGGGAGAAGGGGGAGGGTCTTATAGTGATCACAGGGATGGGAAAGGGCTTTTGGAAAGCCCGCAGGGGGTAGGGAGGGGTTGTTAAGGGGCTACGATGGGCAGGGTGTGGGTTCTTGGTGTTGTGCAAGAAGGGGGAAGGACAGGGGAGGTTGCGGTGGGACTGGGGAGGGGTTTCAGGGTGTTTTGGTTCTGGAACAGTAGGGGGTGTGGCCGGGATGAGGAATGGAGGTGGGAGAAGGGCTGGGGTGCTGGTACTTAATTGATTACTTGCTGGAGATGATAGAGAGATGCTGATTTGTTGAAGAGAAGCTGCTACAATTGAATCAAGAATCTATAAATCCGCCAAGGCCCTCCCCAAAGAGAACTCGACTTGTTTTCCCACAAGCAATATTCAATCTTTATTCAATGCAGGCCAAAATTTAAAATCATAGGTTGGCTTATTTATAGCCTAACATCAAAAAGAAAGAACTTAACTCAAATTGGAAGATTCTATCTTGACTCAACCAGACTTAGAGACCAACTTAACTGGGGCTTCCTTTATGAGTTAGGATACCCTTTTACAATTAATTAACCACCACCTAAATAAAAAAAATTCTTCTTGAAATAAAAGACTGACTTATCTCTAAGAGTCCTCTTTAGAAAAAGACTCCTCACCTACGTAAATTACAGCCACTAATAAAGACAATTCCAATCAAAACAAACTCTTAATAGATAGGAACCATTTTTGTAAAAGAGTCTTATCTACAACTTAACTAGTGGAAACCAACTCATCACAACTCAAATAAGAAATTTAAAATGGACTGGGACTCTTAAAAATAAGCTAAAATTCTGGAATTTTGACCCAGCAGTAAAATAGGGTCTAAATACCCAAGAATCAAGATACCCCTGTAACAGGGTTTGGCCGGCTTGCTTGGGTGGGCCTGGGGGCCCAGTTAGGGTTTTGGCTGCCAGGGGGTGGGGGTAATCTGTGTTCACATCAGGTCTGTAAGTTACATTAAAAACTCTGACTCTATTGGCCCAACTAAAATGCAACTGAAATAACATACTAATTAAGCAGCTCTTTCTCTTGTGGATCCTAGGATCTGCATCAAGGGGTATAATCTGAAGGAGGCCTAGGATCATTACAATAAGGATTATTTTCCCAATAAAAAGATCTGAAAGAACTAGAGGCAAGCCTACAATGACTATAGGAAAATTTATGAGGAAGGACATGGATAGTCTAGGCCTTATTCCTAATATAAGGATCCATATGCCTCTTTCCTCTTACTTTCATCTTCTTTTTGTCCACCATTAGTTCTCATTGTCCTTTTCTCATTTTTCATCCCATTCCCATCTTTCTTTCCGCATTTTTCATTCCCCTTTTTATGTTCAGACCTTGGTTTTCTCTACTTTGTTCCTTTATGTTGGGGATTAGGCTCATCTTTTTGTTGTTGTCGTTGAATTTGGTTTTATAGTAGGAAGATCAATCAGGAAGTTATTATTTGATCAAGAAATTAATGGAAAGACCTAGAGAATGTAAGAAATATCTCCACCTGGTTTTACTTTGTCTTCGGAAAAGCTTATGCAGGGGCCCTAGATTGTAATTATGTTGGTTTAAAAGGAAAATAACGTCTTTTGATTAAAAAACGAGACATAGTTAAATATATTTACTAGACAGGATCAACTATGATCCCATTTTTATCTTCTCTGGTCATGGATCAGCAGAGTAGAATTATTTAATATCAAGTCCTTTGGTCTACGCATTTCTCTGAAAAGAACGTCTTTTGATTAGAAAACTAGACGTAGTTAAAAATAATTACTAGACTAGGATAAACTATGATCCCATTTTTATCTTCTCTGGTAATGGATCAGCTGACTAGAATCATCTAATATCAACTCCTTTGGTCTATGCATTTCTCTGATAACAGACTTTTGGAAATGAAACAAAAGCAAGGATAGATTTCAAGTTAAAATTATGAAGACACACCTTGGAATCAAAAGGCTTTAAAATTAACTACAGCTATAGCAATGTATGTTGAATAATTTTGCAACAATAAGACAGAAAGTAGACCAGCTATGGTGCATGGTTTAGAGTGTTGGGCAGTTAAGAGTATCATTACGATAAACTCAATGTAGTAGAAATGAGGATTCTAAAATAGATGAGTGGCAAAACTAGGAAATATAAAGTAAGGAATGATCAAATTAGAGCTGGTCTGAGAGTGTAGCTCTGATAAATAATAAGATATGAGAAAGTCAATTGAGGTGCCACGACCACATTCAACGGAGACCTTTAGATGCCCCTACATGGAGAAGTGATTTAATCCAGATTAAAGGAACTAGAAGAGCTAGCAACAGACCTAAGATAACCTTAGGAGGTGTTGAGAAAGGACATGCATGGCGTAGGCCTTGCAGCTAGTATAGTCTCTAACAGAGCTGATTGTTAGGCAAGGATACACATATCCGACCCCATTTAGTTGGGATAATGCTTCTTCTTGTTGTTGTTGTAGGACAGAAAGTGGACTACTGAAAATTGATGACATCAAGAACTTCAAAGTGATAATTTAAGGTACTAGGTTAAATCATATAGATAAAGGAGGAGAAATAGAAGGATGTTGCATAAAGAATTAAAGTAGGATTGATAGAATGGAGAGGTGTATCCAGAATTTTGTATGGTCAACATATTCATTTAAAACTCAATGAGAATTTTTGTAGGATAGTTATACAACCAGCAATGATATGTGGCGCTGATTGACGGGAAGTGAAGGAACAATAGATAAACGAACTTAGTGTAGCTGAAATGGGGATGTTAAGACTTAAGATAGATGGATGGGTAAACCAAAAAGGATAATTAAGAAAGTAGCACTAACTAAGAAGTTCCAATACATAATTGGTTTAAGAGATGTCACTTTGAGGTGACACAAAAATGTAAAAAGAAGGCCTTTGAATGCTTGAATAAGCAGTGACATGATCAAATAAGATGAGATTAAAAAGAGCTAGGGTAGACCAACAAATGCCCAGGATAAGGGTTGAGGAAAGACTGCATACATGAGGACTCATCATCATCAACATCAAGCCTTCTCCCAACTAAATGGGGTCGGCTACATGGATTCTTACCTTCCAATCAGCTCTGTTTAGAAGGCAAGTATCCAGCCCCATTTGGTTAGTATAAGGCTGGTTGAGTTAATAATCCAATTGAGAAATAGTACGAAGAAAGGAATCAAAAGGCGTAGACTACATAACAATCAAGTTTTAGGACAAGATAGGTATTATAAGAGCAAGCAAATACAAGGCGTTTGAGACACATTTATATCTAGATGGCATGATTAATGTTGATATCAATTAGTCAACCAAAATAGTCCATCTGGACAGGGTTGAGTCAATCAACCTTGTCCTGAGTTGGTTCCTTGCTTGAGCTATGGCCTTTTCTTCAATCAGATGGGTCCATGGGGATGTTAAAAGAGTGAGTTGCAGTGAAAAGTTGATTAACACCATCCTCTAACATGTGGACATTCAAGAAATGCATAAATCACTACAAGAGTGAGCATGTTCCTCCTTTTGGATGGTTTTGGGGGTGGGAAATGGAAGGGAGAGAAAACAACATGAAAAGGGATTTGGTGGGTTTGAGACAGAGCATTCTTTACATTGTATGAGATAATGGGAAAAGGTAAAAGAAAAAACAATAATAAATAATAAATAAATAAATAAAACCCGAAGAGGAGCCATCAAGAACGATACAACCCCCAAGTCTCCATCAAATTTGGCATTAAAAGGATAACTAACCTTTCTTACAGTTCTCAATCTTATTATCTTTTCTCAGGCATGTTCCTGAATTATCAACATTAAACTCTAATCCCTTAAGCTTTGGCAGAAGGGATCTCGGTGCTGTGTTAAGCCAAAGTGAATACCCACCTTCCTTGCATTTAAAATCAGGATGCCTTGGTTTTACCTGCACAGATGAGATTAAAAATAAGAAGGAAAAAACAAATACTAATCTTTTCACAAGTATGCTCACCTTCCCATCCATCTTATGCTTCCTGTAGTCAAACCATTGTTCTGGATAGTTAACAAGCTCCATCCAACAATACTCAGTGGACTTCTCACCTTCCAACATGCCAATTGAAAATTAGGAGAAAAAAATACACTTGGTCGTATAAGAATATAAACAGCAAATAAATTGAAAAAGCTTCCCACGGAATTTTTTTTTTCTATAATAAAAATAAAATAAAAGTCTAACTCTACACTGAACAAACTCTGTCCAGTAACTGCCAATAGACTTCTCACTTTTCAACACACCAATCATAATTAGAAGAAAAAATTATACTTGGTGATTAAAAATATGCAGAGCAAATAAATAAATAAGAAAAAGGAAAACCTTTGTGGCTATAAACATGAAATAAAAGTCTAATAAGTGAATGCACATTGTTACCACTTTTCTGACTTTTGTCCTCGCTATCATGAGCAAAGGTCAGGGAGTCCAACTTTGACAGTACCCATTCTGGAGTAGACTCATCAATCAAGAGCAGTTTTCCACTCCCCTTGTGTTCAAAATATGGACCTGTTCGTTTATTCTGGGAATAGGATTTTTTTTTTGAAGGGGGGGGGGGGTTTAAGATGATGACCAGCAACTGCTTAGAAGTATTAAGTCCAAAAAATTTTAAGTTCAACAAGGTATGAAGAACCGGTATTGGATCAGCCACTTCCAAATCCAGACTGGAACTATTCCAGAATGACTTATGGTTGACTTCGGGTTTTTTATCCAATACAGGCCAATCCAAAAAGGAACTAGATCATAATTAGTGGTGAACAATTATGGTCCCAATTCCGAATTCTTGAACACTAAAGGTCACTTACCTCATTTAATCTTTTGTCCAACCACTCATGTGGTTTAGCAAGAAGCTGATTCCAATATTGTATAACGGAAATGTTATCCTTCAAAATACCTACAAAGCCAGGCATCAAATCAGTAACGGCAAAACATATACAGATAATGCCTACGCGATTTTGCCTTAACAGGATAGACAGATTATGTGATGAGCATGTGGAGCCTGCAACAATATGATGTGTCTGGACGGAATGCAAATAATGAGCATCTGACTTCATGAATCCATCCACAAATTAGCTTGACAAAGCTAAAGATCTAACATGTTTTTTGCTGTGTGTAAAATTCATGGAAATATATTTCAAATTTCAGATGCAACGCTTCATGTATAGCTTTCTTTTTCCTTATAGCAGAGTTGGCCCTGTGGCTCTAGTTGGTTGACCTTGTAAATATGGCAGGTACTAATTGCTGGGGGTTTTGCCCACTTAAAGTTAAAATTATTTTACTAATAAAATAGAGAGGGGTAAAAGTAAAAGACAACAGTTCCAGCTAATCAAGAAACAGTCAATGTGTAAATATGAAAGTTCCGCTCTAGTGAATATATAAAAGTTCATGGCTTATCATTATAAATATTACTCAAGTTTGAATGTGGAAAGAGGGTAGTTTACCTCCACAGGGTACAAGTTCACTTACATGATTGAGGAAGAAACATTGACTTACCATGATTTGAGCTCCCTACATTGTGCTTGTAAGGAGCATATCTTTTCTCCATTTTATATGAATCTTGAACAAAACTCACACTTTGCACCATCACCTGAGGTCACAAATTTGATGTTAGATTCATAACAGTATCATTTTTCACATTAATATCCATTTGTAGCTTCCATTACAAGCAAGTATTCACGCTATCAATTATATATTCAAGTATGAAATATTTAACAAAAATAGCAAAGCAAGTCAAAATTAACTAAAAGGAAGCAAATGACAAGATACTACTTAATCAACTCACATACTCTGTCTGAGATACCCTAGATATGACCGAGATATCTGAGATCTTGGTGGATTGGGGTAAACCACGGTTTCTAATGCTATCTCATTTCATCTTTGTGAAAAAGTGAGGTATCTCACAAGATCTTCTGTGCTTGGGGCTTACATCGATTAATGTTTGAGAACTAATATGTGATGTATGGCCCTTAAAGTATGGGATCTAGGATTATGTGCCATGCCAATGTACCATACCAGTTACCAGCTTGAACCTAGTAGTTCAGGTAGGGTGTGACTCCTTGAGTTGTCCATTAAACTCTAGCAGCAAAGAGACCAAGTGTCTGAGGTTCCACCAGTAAATAGGATCACTGAGGAGATGAATAAGACAAAACATGGTTTTCAAAGTGTCCGCCTAGGCGGTAAGGTGGTTGAAAAACCACCTTATTCGTCACCGCATTGTTGACATGCAGTTTTTCAGCTGTTTTTTTTGCCTAATTGCTACCGCTTTGTTGCCTTGTGCACCTTATTGACGCCTAGACGCCAAAGCAATCTTTTTTAACATTTTGTACATAATAATATTTATTTTTTTTGAATTTTTTTAAAATCAAATTTTATTCTATAAAGCCGTATATGAATTTAATAGTTAGTCATTTCGGAATAAAAAATTAATGAATCATTAATTGGAAAATGATATGGACATTGGAATATGTGATCTAATAATTTATCATGTTTGGTTAAAAAAAAAAAAGTGGTAAAAAAGGACATATCAATCTTGATTCATATTCAAAAATTATTTGTTTATTTAAAGAATGTCGGGTGAAAAATAATTTGGTCAAATAATGCCCCCTAAATTAATGCCACCTCTTGAGTTATCCAATTTATCAATTAGACCCCACCTTATAGATTTCTATGTTAACTCAGAGGGTGGACTACAAATTCCCTATATAACGAAAGAAGGCATTATAATAAGACGTTGCTCCATCTTATGGATCACTATAGTGTTATGATGCTTGATGAGATGAACTTATGTTTGTATTCTTTTTTGAATTTTTTTCACAATTATGATTCTTGAATGCTTGTTTTTTTTGGATGAATGTAATTCTTGAATGCTTGTTTAGCTTAAAATAAAAATTTATCAGTTTAAATGTAGTTGTATTGAAAAAAATTGACGTAACCGCTTTGATCGCCTTATTACTGCCTAGGCACCGCTTTGTCTCCTAATCGCCTAGGTGGAGCGCCAACCGGTTTGGATGCCTTGCCGCCTTGGCAACCATGGGACAAAGGAATAAGAGAGAACACCACCACCTATCACGACTTCTTGTGATCAAGACATCTCTTCCTGACTTCCCTTTCTGACTACAGCTTTTTGACTAAATGTTTTAAAGGAGCTGACTTCCGTTTGAACTAGTTCCTTCCTTGGTTCCGCCAAAATATACAAGACTTAATTTTTATTCAAGAGCTAAACTGTCAAGCACGTTGCTGCCAAGGTTATTAAAGCGGCAAAGCGACTAAAGCGATTGGAGCTCCGTCTTGGCGTTTAGGTGACTAAGCGGCACTTAGGCGGCAATAAAGTGACCAAAGCGGTTTAGTCAATAGTTTTAATATAACTACTTTTAAACTACTTTTTAATATTAACTTTTTATAATAAACTAAAGTACTAAACAAACAATCACATTCATAAAAATAAAAATAACATTCAAGAATCACAATTATGAAAAATTATCCAAAAAAAGATTAAAAACATAACTTCATCTCATCTAGCATCATAAGATTCATAACAATAATTATGTAGTATGTACTATATCAGTAATCAATGTGAAAAATGAAAATGAAAATGAATGTAGTAATTTTACATTCTTACTTACCTCTATAATAGTGTGACGCCAAATAAGTGTCTTGTACTCTTGTGCATAGATCAGTAATTAGAATTGATGTATCCATTTTTCCCTTTTTTTAAACCAAACAGTGTCGACATGATAAATTAATAGATCTCATTATTCTGATTTCCAAGTCATTGTTTGTTTAATGATTCATTGATTATCAATGTTGAACATGGCTCATGCTTCACATTCTGTTGCTGACAGACACTTTGGGCCTCGATTCCGAAATGGGTCACATATTTAAATTTGTATATGGCACTGTATAATAAATTATGATTAAAAAAAAAGAAAAAATAATATGCACAAATTACAAAATGTAAAAAAAGCGGTTACTTTAGCATCTAGACGGCAATATGGCGCAAAAGGCGGAAAAACGGTTGTGCCTAAGCAAAAAAGCGGCAAGACATCAGTCCGTTAGTTAAGTGGCAACAATTTAAGCGGTTCAAAAACCGCTTTGCCGCCTAGGCGAACACTTTGATAACCATGGTTGCTGCCCATTCTTGGCACAAGATTGCATTTCTAAAAAGACAGACAATGCACAGCACACGTGATGCCAAATGAACCTCTTACATGGTAAAGCAGAATAATTATCTTCCAAAACCACATTAAATCTACAATGACAGCATCAATATCTTCTACCCAAATTAAATGCAGGAGTCCATGTTGAGATAGTGCATTGTATGCGATTTGTTTAAGGCACCGTTTGGAGTGCAGTTTAAACACACAAAATAATTATATTGCTCAAGCATTCCAAGACATCCAAATCCAAAGCAAGATTGGTGTTTGATCTCTCAATGAAATACAGATGCTCATTCTTGTAGCTACTTATATGTGACCAAGAACAAATCAGCTAATACAAATGAATAATCTAAAGTAACCATAACTACAAAAACTATGATGATCCTTATCGCAAAAATAATAACTACCTGTACATTCGGTTGACCTTTTTCTACAGTAAATGGCGGTGTGTCCGCTATTAGTTGTCCCACTATATGAACAAGATCATTTTCCTTCAGATGGCAAACAGCAACATGCGCCAGATCACCTTCAAAGATTACTGGAATCCTGATTAATTGGGGTGGGGAAGGGAAAATGCAACTGATGCTCAAGCCATATAATTAGGGAATTTAGCAGAATAATCGGGACTAGAAGATTCTCAGAAATTTAATGTTATCAGTGCCTTTAAATTCTTTTTATTGAACATTCTCTTATATATGATATAACACAAAACAAGGACAGAACTAGTAAACTAGAAGCACAAAAGTCACTGATGTGAAACAACACACATTTTAAACTTATTAGTCTATGGATGCTGCTACCCTGCTACTGCAACTAGTCAACTACATCTCTTACCATCTAAACCACCATTTGCTTATGTCCTTGCAGAACCCAAATGAAGTTTCCTGTCTCACAAGGCCACCAGAAAGGAAGACTTTGGGAAGAAGACAAAGCCTAAAAACCCCTCTGAGTAAATAATTAGGATATACTATCAACTTTTTCATTTTTGTTTTTAGTGTTGTTTAATCAACAAAAGGAAAATCAAGAAGAAAAACTGGTGATATAACCAACAATAAAGAATAGAAGGCGACACGCCAACACGTAACCAATAACCTGAACAGAGAGTACCACACACCTAAAGTTAAAATATAGCCCAGTCCACCTTCCCCTACATCCCAAACAGAACACTAAAACAACACCACTCAGCACAATGACAAAACAACTTAAAAAGCCAAGGCTCACAGGAAAGAGTAACATTATCGTACAAGGTTTATAAGTTCTAATGCTTCATAAAACTCCAGTTGCTTCTACAGCTAAACTCCTTGGTCAATTTGAAAGTGTTAGTGCTGCTGCAGTCACACAGTAGAAACAAGACCTATTTAAGACTTACATGGATAAAAATCGTAATTTTGTGCGCTTATATTGCAGATCCAGCACCAACTTTGACTATTTTCCTTTGAAATCAACCTACTGTTGATAGATATGGGTGTTGGGCCTTTGTCCCAAAAGGTTATGCAGCCATGGACTTAGTTTGGACGAAACATGGAACTTTTCCTGCAAGTTCCGACAGCACGTTTTGCCCTTTTTTTATGGGTCCTTCATATGATTTCTTGCCTACTACCTATTTAAACCACAATGAACACAATGTATTTTGCTAAAAAAAACAAATGAAAAGTTATCATTCAAGTATGCTAACACATGAGAGGTTCCAAAAAATACAAACTTTGCAAAATTGAACAACGCACAATCATAGATTATAGTCCTAGAGTAAACATATATTAATCTCATAGCCATACAAGACAATTTAAGCCATCAACAAAGCAAAGATCAAAAAATGAGAAGTTTGGAGGAAACCTTGCAAAAAACTTCCAAAATCCCCAAAGGAGGGAGCAGCAAATGATGTGATGGAAGGCAAAGGAGTGACTGAAATTGGTGAAAAATGTATTCGAAACACAAAACGTCAGCAAAAAACAGTTGGAGGGGGGTGAAACAGTCTCGGCAAAAGCCATGAAATCAAGAGAAACCAGTTGAGACCTATGAAATTTGATACACCACAGGTTTTGTCTTGGTTTTCTAAGGGCCTGTTTGGTTACATGAATCCAAGGATTTGAAATGAAATGGAATTTTAAATCTATGGATTCATGGTTAAAAAAATTAACTGTTTGGTTAGCCTCAAATCTATCGAAGTTCATAGAGTTCCGTCAAGTTACTCCACGTGAATCCACAAATTTCATCCATTTTATACTTAGGGTGGAATCCATGGATTTCACCCAAGAATGGCTTAATTCATGTTTTTAGGCAAAAAAGTGAAATCCAGGGATGCTTTACAACCAAAATAGGTATAAATCTCCGATTCATGAATCTAGGGATTTCAAATCTAGGCGGCAAGGTGGTTTTTGAACCGCCTTATTTATAACCGCTTTGTTGACATGTAGATTTTCGGCCACTTTATCGCCTAGCTGCTACCACTTGGTAGTTTTATGTGCCATATTGCCGCTTAGGTGCTAAAGTAGTAACTTTTTTAACATTCTGTATAACATTTAAAATAAAAATTTAATCTGCAAAGTCATACATGAATTTAATAATTAATCATTTCGAAATCGAGAATCAATGAATAATTAAATGGATAATGATTTGGAAATCAAAATAATGTGATCTATTAATTTATTGTGTTTGGGCAAAAAGTGGTAAAAACTGGCCATATCAGTTCCGATTTGGATTTGAAAATTATTCGTTTATTTTAAAAAAAGGGGTAAAAAACAACTCAATCAAATAACTTCACAAAACCATGCATGAATATCATTGTTATTTCTTTCAGATTTGGGAATGATTAGATGGTGAATTATTCGAATATCATATATGATGCTTGATGAGATGAACTTCTGTTTGTGGTTTTTTTTTTTTTTTTTTTTTTTTGGGATGAATGTGATTCTTGAACGTCTTGTCGGAAAAGTAGTTGTACTGAAAAAATTTGACCTAACCGTTTTGGTCGCTTTATTGCCACTTGGGGACCACTTCATCACCTAATTGCCTAGGTGGTGCCCCAACCGCCTTGTTCGCCTTGTTGTCCTGACAACCTTGCTTGTAAGTGATTGACTTGAGTGAGATGGAACTGTAGAAAGTGGTACTTCCGATGACCTGCTGTTTCCGATGACCTGACCACCTTGTTACTCTGCGTCCTTGGATATCTTCCATGGCTTCCCCTGTTTTTCCCAATGACCCTCCAGCTGATAATCTCTCTCGCCCTCCCTCTCCCCCTAACCCTCCCGCTGACTCTTCCTCCGTTAAACCCTGGAGCTCCCTTTTTTCTCTCCACCATCATCACCCTACCAATTCTGACCTTGACCTCACCTACATTCCTTCCACCTCCAGCGATCCCATCCCTTTAGCTCACTGCCCTTCTGCCTCTACTGCTGTTGGTATCCAGTGATGGACCTCAGCAGTCCTTGGTCAATTCCTTGGTCCCCCTCCCTCCTTTGGTATTCTTAAAACTTCCCTTACTAAACAATGGAAAGCTCAAGGTCTTCTGGATATCCATCTTATTGATTCTGGTGTTTTCCTGTTCAAATTTGCCCTCTCCCGATTGCCGTTCTCGTGCCCTTGAAGGGTCTCCTTGGTTTGTGGGAAAATCCCCTATTCTCCTAAAACCCTGGACCCCTTCTCTTCCCCTCAGCAGGGTCGATTTTGGCTCCCTTCCTCTTTGGATCAACTTACCTGGTCTCCCGCTTGAATTTTGGAACTCCGATTGCCTTAGTAGAATCGGATCTGCCCTTGGAAAGCCCCTTCGCATCGATGCAAAAACGTTGAATATGAATCGCTTTGTCCTATGCGAGACTCTGTGTTGAATTCTCCGCCTCAAAAGATTTGCCTTCTAGTGTAACTATTGCTGATGATCTTGGTCTTAAGTACAATCGGATAATTGCTTACGATGGATACCCTTTCGTTGTGATCTTTGCTCGTCGTTTGGTCATGAATCATCGGGTTGCTCATTCGCTGCTCTCCATCATGCAAAGCAAATAGCCCCTGCCTCTGCTGCTGCTGGTTCAAGTGACCCTCCAAGCTCTTTGCCCTCGGATGACCCAAGATTTTCTGTTGAAGCTCTCCTAAAGATGAAGACAATCGATGCTCTAGAAATAATCTCGGTTCCATCGTCCGCTGCAAACACAACTCCTTTTACTACTGCTGAAAATATTCCGTCCACTTCTGTTGCCGCTGTTGCCGCTGTTGCCGCTGATTGCCCGCTGCGTGCTGCCGGAATTTCTCCTCCGGTAATCAAATCATACCGTAGAAGAAGAAGAAGAAAGAATAAAGCTGCTGCTGCTGCTCCAGATTTTACGGATCCCGACTCGATTCGATCAACCCCTCTGATGTCGACCTCTCAAGAAAGCCTGCAACTTCTGCCAGTAACTCTGCGGATGAAGAAGTTTTCGTTCCTGGGTCTCCTGCTCCTGCCGTCGATGCTGCTGATGCTGCCAGAGCCCCTATAAGGTCAGTAGAGGTACTTGAATCTCTCCCAGTAGCCGCTTTGCCCTTCCCTTTCCCGAATGATGTTAGGTCGACTGTTGCAGACCCTTTAGTTTCTCCAAACCTTCCTCATCACGCTACCTCCATTCCCCTTTTACCGACTCCCTCTCACCTTCAGCTGGGACCCACCATGCTTAGCCACTCCCATCGCCACCGACCCTTATCCCTTAGTCTTCCGCCTCCCTCTCTTGGGCCAAGACCCTTTGTGAAATCTTTTTCTTCCTCTCTTGGGCCTATTAACTCTGGTGGGCCTCGGCCCATCTGTTCCCTATTAGCTAATTAACTTACCCTCTTCCCCACATATCATTAAGCCCACGATGTCCTCAGTGCTTTCTAATCATAAAGATGCAAACCCATTTGGTTCTTTATGCAGTATGGCCCAACCGAAACCCTCTCTTGCAGCCTCTCACCTTCTAAACTCACCTCCCTCTTCTCAGAACCTCTCCCCTTCAACCGAGCCCTCTACTCCAAATTCGACATCCTCCATTGACCCAAATATTTTCAAAACCCCTTCCCCTTGGGATTCCACCTTGTGTGAGACTAATTCTCCTTGCTCGCCCCACTTTTTAGATTCCATTGACCCCAATTTTAGTTGATAGCTCCCCCCCCCCTGTTTATTATTATGTCTGAGTTTATTGTGTGGAATGTTCGTGGTCTTAATGCTGTTGCTAAGCAGAGTGAAATCAAAAAATTCATTTTGGAATCCAAAGCCGCTTTTTGTGCCATCCTTGAGACTCATGTCCAAGCTGAAAATGCCCATCGGATTGCCCAATTCTTGGCCCCGTCATGGTCTTTCCTCTCTAATTACTCTCATTGCTCTAATGGGAGGATTTGGATTCTCTGGGATCCTTCTTCCTTTTCGGTTTCCCTCATTGATTCCTCCCCCCAATTCATGCATCTCTCCATCTCTCCTTCTAATGTTATCTCTTCCTTCTTCCTCACCATTGTCTATGGGTTCAACCGGGCGGATGACCGTGCTCCTCTGTGGGACTCTATTCGTTCCTTGTCCTCCTCCTATGGGAACCTTCCCTGGGGTATTGGAGGTGATTTTAATATTGTTCGGTTTTCCCATGAGAGGGTGGGTGGCCGCCCCCCTAATCCGGTTGCGATAGATGATTTCAATTCTTGTATCGATGACTCTAGTCTCACTGATCTTCGTTGGTCGGGCCATTCTCTCTCTTGGCACAATCGGCGTATTGGTGAACATAGAATTGCATCTAAACTTGATCGCTTTCTTGTTAACCATCACTGGCTCTCATCATTCCCGGACTCCCATGCCTCTTTCCCTCCAGCTTGCCTTTCTGATCACTCTCCATGCCTTGTCCACCTTCTCCCCTTCTCCTCTTTTGGTCCTAAACCTTTCAAATTCTTTGATATGTGGACCTCTAACCAGTCCTTTCTCCCCACTGTAAAGGAAGCCTGGGAGAAGCCTGTCCACTGTCACTCTCTCCCCCTAATAGCTTTTGCCCGTCGCCTGAGGAACACTAAGGAGGCACTCCGTAGATGGAACTCCTCTACTTTCGGAGATATCTCCTCTAGGGTTTCTACTTGCCGTTCTAATCTCCTTAGTACTCAATCCCTTCTCCAGTTGGACCCTCTCAATCCTCTGCTAGCGGAGAATGAGAGGGCTCTCCCCTCTGAATTATCGTCTCTTGCTTCCCTTGAAGAAAGCTTCCTCCGGCAAAAGGCTAGAATTAATTGGCTCCAACTTGGAGACTCTAATTCTGCTTTCTTCCATCGCTCTCTTAAAGCCCGAAATAATTACAACTCCATTCCTGCCCTTCTTTCTAGTAATGGTTCTTGGATCTTTGACCCCTCGGGGATCAAAGCCGAGGTTGTGACTTATTTCTCTAATCTTCTCGCTCCGTCTTCTCTCCCGCTCCGCCCTCCTCTTCCCCCTGGACTTATCAATAAATTTGTTGATCCCCTCTCTCTTCCCTCTCTTTTCTCAATTCCTTCCCATGATGAGATTTCTCTGGCCATCCGTTCCCACAAATCAAACCGTGCCCCAGGCCCTGATGGATTTAGTATGGGATTCTTCTCTTGTGCCTGGGACCTCATTGAGGCCGACCTTATTCGAGCTGTTCGCAGTTTCTTTCTCAATCCCTCTCAGCTCTCTTCCATCAACCAAACTTTCCTCTGTCTTATCCCCAAAAAAGCTGGAGCCTCTTCTGTTTCGGATTTTCGCCCCATCTCCCTTTGTAATCTTCTCTACAAATTCATAGCCAAAATCCTAGCGAATAGGCTCAAGAAGATCATGCCAACCCTGGTTAGTCCCAACCAATCGGCTTTTATCTCTGGTCGAAGTATCGCGGATAATATTCTCCTTTGTGCCGAGGTTGTTAGGGGTTTCGAAAGATCCTCTCATTCCCCTGCGGCCCTCCTCAAAATTGACCTCCACAAAGCGTTTGATTCGATCCGCTGGGACTTTATCAGTGATGTTCTCTCCACTATGGGATTCCCTCCTTCCTTCATCCATTGGATTGAGGTCTGTATCTCTACTCCAAGATTCTCTGTTTTAACCAATGGCTCGCCGGCAGGATTCTTTCCCTCTCGGGTTGGAATTCGGCAAGGTTGCCCCCTTTCTCCTTTCCTTTTCTCTTTGGCTCTAGAGGTGCTCTCCCGTATTCTCCAAGCCAAGACCGATCAACTTCTAATTTCTCCCATCCCAAAGTGTAAAGCTATCAATCTCACTCATCTTGCTTTTGCTGATGATCTCATGATCTTCGCTAAAGCTGATCACTCTTCCATATCTTCCATCATCTCCGCTCTCTCCTTCTTTGAATCGATCTCCGGCCTCAAGGTCAACCTCAATAAATCTTCCCTCTTCCTTTCAGGTGTGACTGAGCCTCTGCGGTCAAATCTCCTTAATCTTTCGGGGTTTAAGGCTGGCTCCTTCCCTGTGACTTACCTTGGTCTCCCTCTTATCCCGGGTAGGCTCTCCCGCCATCATTGCTTGCCCATGTTGGATCATATCCGTAAATGCCTCCAACTCGGAAAAGCCGACTACTCTCGTTTGCCGGTAGGGTGGAACTCATTCGATCCGTGCTCCAATCTTCCTACCTTTATTGGTGTGGCATTTTCCCGATCCCCAAAGCCATCTCGTCTGCAATGGAATCTCTCTTCTGTGCTTTCCTATGGAAAGGCCAGGAATCTGTGCGTTTCCTTCGCCCCATCAGCTGGGCCAACATTTGTAGACCCAAATCTGAAGGGGGTCTTGGAATCCGTAGAATCCAAGATGTCAATTCTGCTGCGATGCTCAAACTCATTTGGAAAATTGTCACAAACCATGACTCTATCTGGGTTAAATGGGTTCAATCTTATCTTCTCAAATCGACTCTTTCGGACTGTCCCTATTCCTCCAAATCCTTCCTGGTCATGGAGGAAATTGCTTCTCCTCAGACCTCATGCTCTCCCTGCCATCACCATCCAAATCTCCTCTGGTTCCTCTACTTCTTTCTGGCTTGATCCTTGGCATCCGATGGGTATCCTTCTCAATCTCTTTTCTCCCCGTACGGTATATGAGACTCGCATTCCCAAAAATACCCGCCTCTCACATTTTATCTCTAGTGGTTCCTGGGTCCTTCCCCCTCACCATTGTCTCACGCAAGTTTGGAACTCTCTCCCCCCTATCCTTTCCTTTCCCCATGATAGAGTTATTTGGATCCCCTCTTCTTCCAAAATATTCACCACTCAGACCGCTTGGAATTTGTTTCGTTCTCCCTCCCCTCCCCCTCTTTGGCCCCCATTGGTTTGGTTCAAAGGTCATATCCCTCGCCACTCTCTTACCCTTTGGAGAGCCCTAAACACTGCCTTACCAACCCCGGTCATTCCTTGCTACCCGCCACATCCCCGTGAACCTAAATTGCATTCTTTGCTGGAATAGCCCTGAGGACATCGAACACTTGTTTTTCTCTTGCCCTTTCTCCAGTGCTCTTTGGAGAAAAGCCCTTAACTTCATTTGGCCCCGCTATCGTCGATCATTTGGGTTCATTAGGGACTGGTCTTGGGTTTTGAGTAACTTCTCAGGTACCTCTATTTGTGACCGAATAGGCAGGCTTGTTTTTGGGGCCTCAGTCCACCATCTGTGGTGGGAGCGAAACCTTCGGCGCTGGACTTCTAAATCCCGATCCATTGATGCTATTTGGAATGCTATTTATTTTGATGTATCCTCTAAAATTTCTGCTTTTCCCTCCCCCCCGGTTGTTGACTCCCCAAGGAACTGACTCATTGTTGTTGCCTGGGGCCTCAACTCCCAAATCCATCCTTCCCCTTGATCCTTTTCCTGAGGATCTTTCTTTGTATTTGTCTTGTCTTTAATTGATTAATTATTCATCCAAAAAAAAAAAAAGAATCAAGGCTTGACTTCACTTGGGTTTTATTGTTCTTCAATCTAGACTCTCCAAATTGAAAAGACACCTACTGTAGCGGCAATACTCATAGGGTGACTCGAATAAGAAATCTTTATTGTTAATCTGAATGGTGCCTTTCCCATCAAAGTCGAGGGGCTTATTTATGCAACAGACTGGAGTCCTAATACTAATAGGACTCCCTTGATGAAAATAAAACTAACTTAACCTAGGCTAGGAAAGTAGCTAGTAACTAGGCCTTTACAACTTAAATCCTAGTGCATATGAAAGATCCTTTGCATAGCCATTCTAACTCCTACGTTTTCAGATGAACAACAACAATAAGCCTTGTCCCAACTAAATGGGGTCGGCTACATGGATTCTTGCCCTCCAATCAGTTCTGTTTGAGGCCATGCTAGATACAAGGCCTAAGCTATACATATCCTTTCTCACCACTTCTCCTAAAGTTATCTTAGGTCTACCCCTAGCTCTTCTAATTCCTTCAATATGGATTATATCACTTCTCCGAACAGGAGCATTTATAGGTCTCTGTTGAACGTGGTTGTGCCACCTCAAACAACTTTCTCTAAGCTTATCACTTATGGGAGCAACTCCCAGACCAACTCTAATATGATCATTTCTTATCTTATCCATCCTAGTTTTGCCACTCATCCATCTTAGCATCCTCATTTCTGCTACACTGAGTTTATCTATATGATTCTTTTTAACAGCCCAACACTCTGCACCGTACATCATAGCTGGTCAAACAACGGTCCTATAAAATTTTCCTTTAAGCTTTAATGGAATACGTCGATCACATAAGACCCCGGACGCACCTCTCCACTTCATCCACCCTATTTTAATTCTTTGGGAAACCTCATCCTCTAAATCACCTCTTTTACTTATGATTGAACCTAGGTACCTAAAACAATCACTCTGAGGAATCTCTTTATCGTCAAGTATCACCACCTCATCATCTGCCCGATCATGACTAAAGTTACAAACTAGATATTTTGTCTTCGATCTACTAAGTTTAAAGCCTTTTGATTCCAAAGCTACTCTCCATGATTCTAATTTGGTATTAATCCCCACTTGAGTCTCATCAATCAACACAATATCATCCGCAAAAAGCATACACCAGGGGACCTCATCTTGAATGTCTTTGGTTAATTCATCCATTACCAGTGTTAAAACAAAAATTTGAATTGATCTGAAACCCTTTGAAGAGAAACAGTATTTCTAAACTACTCTTCTGTCCTGCTTAAACTAATTTCCTGACAGCTCTTTTAGTGCAAGTTTAATTTACATAAAAACATATAACCAAATAGATTGTGATCTCAGCTTCTACTCTAATATATTACATTCAACTTCAAAACTTGATAGAGAGTTCAATTTCCTCCATGCACTTGCCATCAATAAGATAAAACCATGATCCTCTCACTAACTTCACATGCTCTTGTTAGATCAGTAATACTACCATCAACTCCTGAAGGAGATCACTACTCTAGAACCAGTTCCACATCTATGATATTTCAGAATTATTTATGGCTACTTCCTATCATATTTCTGTCTGCATTTTTAATTAAATTTGAGAAAACTTCAAATTCCCCAACTGCACTCAATGCAAGAAGAACTCAAACTCTCAAACCAGTTCACTTCAAGGGGAACCCACCCTCTAACTAAAGGGAAATATCAACAACTCAAGCATTCAATACATGGTTTCGTAACAAACTAAAGGAAGCAACCCACCCTAAGCAACACTACACATATGAACTTAACACTTTCCATAAGCTCTTTTATTGTTTTTTTTTTTTTTTTTTTTTTGGGGGGGGAACGCATTCCATAAACATGCATGCATAGAATCGGCAATACATAGAGGTGCAAGTTTCACAACCTGTGCACTGCACACCAACTGTTTATAAGCTACATGCACATCTACTAAACTGATTTAGGATTCAATGTATCCAAAAAAAAAACCAATGAACGAAACTCTGAACACATTGAATCTTATACGATGAAGTCAATTGCAATTCCAGAATCAACAAACAGATTATACGATGAAGTCAATTGCAATTCCAGAATCAACAAACAGAAACATCTTGATACAAGGTTCAATCTAATATAAAATGGAACAAGAATTTAACACACCACATAGCAGGAATATCCGCCGTTTTTTCCTGAGTGATGATAGTTCCAGCCCAGGACTTCCCATCAGCAGACGACTCGAACTGAACTGGCATATGTATGGAACCAATGAGACTGACAGAATTGGCAACCTTCACCTGAAATGGAATTTCACTCGGTCTCGGCCAATCGGTAATCTTTTTCTTGGTAAACTTAGCGTCAGCAGGAATTCCTAAATTCTCTGTTTCTGAAACCGAGGGCTCAGTTTTTGTGTGTCCCTGTTCCGCTGATGAATTCGTTGAGTAGAGTGAAGATTGAAGAGTGAAGATGGGAGGCAGAAGCCATTTCTCCGTTACAGGTGATGAAACAGCTGCTAATAGTGATTTACAAAGTTTATTCATGGTGGAACAGAAAACGAATGGTCAGAGAACGAAAGCAGAGTAGACCCAAAAAAGGGGAGAGGGAAATGGGTTGCCGGAGAGTTCTCAGAACTTGAAAATTCTTTTTTTTTTTTTTTTTTTTTTTTTTTTCACTTGTGGGCAAACGGAGGAATCTCACAACCGGGAAGTGCGGGAAAGAATTTTACAATTCAACCCTGAGGTCCATAATTTTGTTTTCCTGGGGTGAAATAGTCCATTTTTACATATTGAGGATGGTTCTTTTTTTGTGTAGAGAGAATATGCTGTCAAAACAAGACCAAAAAAGAAAACAAAAAGATACTACACTGGCTTAGACAGTAGATCAGCCCTAAAAAACTCCTTCAAGTCCAAAGAAGGGTCCTGAATAATCAGCGAATTACTATCCAACGGAAGGACCATTCTCGAGCACCAATCAGCAGCTTTATTTCCTTCCCTACCCACATGGATATATCAAACATGTCCATGCGAGTGGTAGCTTTTCAGGATAGCTGAAATTATGTCACCATATTTTCCTTGAAAACTCCCATTTGGCTCCAAAAGAGATATAGCTTGCAATGAATCTAATTCCATTTGGACTGGCTGCGCCCCTAGATTAAGTGACATGTGAAGCCCTTCTTTTATCGCCATCAAATCTGCCTCTAGCACATCACTACAAATAACCTTCTTGGAGAAGCCTCCTCTGAAATTGCCATCCTGATATCTTATTACTCCTCCCAATTGAGCAAAATTGTTCTTACTATATAAGGAAGCATCTGTATTACATTTGAACCATCCCTCCCGTGGTCTACACCAACTTTCTTTTTTAGCTTCGAAGATTGAAATCTCAACGAAGCTTGGCATGACAACTGTGCTTCTTTTACGGTGTTAAAGAAATCTTCAATAACCACCCGTCCATTTCCTAGCCTAACAAAATCAGACTCATGATGGTCTTTATTTCTCCAAAACCAAAGAAATTAGAAAACACAAACAAATTTCTTTGACCAATCCAATGCCCATCTGGATGCATCACCACAAGTGTTAAGAACATATCATTGTTTCATGCAGCAACCAAAGAAACAGTCCCTGTTTAGAGGGGCCACAAGCTGAAGCCAAATACCTTGGTGAAAGAACAGTCTCTAAATATATGTAAATTATCTTCAATTTCAGTTTGGTAAAAGTCACAACGATCCTCGTCGTGTAAGTGCAGATATTTCATACAAGCCTTGGTTAACAGTCTGTCTCGACTTGCTAACCAGAAAAAAGAGCAAAATCTTGAAGGCAGCTAGAGTTTCCAGCACTTTTCCTAGAATGTTGAACTATAAATGTCACATCCAACCCAGCCGGGTCCGGTCATACCTGAATACCC
This sequence comes from Hakea prostrata, assembly GCF_041222555.1. NCBI lineage: Eukaryota > Viridiplantae > Streptophyta > Magnoliopsida > Proteales > Proteaceae > Hakea > Hakea prostrata. The sequence continues at coordinate 32,755,071 of NC_142603.1, forward strand.
GTGGGGGTGATACACCGCAAGACCTAGGTTTTGTGACAATTCCATACAACACATGATATAACAAAATTAAAAAGGACAAGAATAATCAAATTCAAGTATTAAAATCTAAAATCCAAAATATCGATTACAATCATCCAAGGTTTAGAATGCAAAGTCATAAACGCCAGAGTTTAAAAGAAAAGTCCATAGTTTGTTCGTAGCGGAAGCCTCTAAAGAAGATCTAATGGAAATTGACTCCATAAGAACAATCCAGACAGGAGCATGACGCATTATGTGCATCCACCTCTTTCCCCATCACGCTCTCATGGAAATCTCCCATTGAAGGATCCTCCATAGGAGTGGGGTCCTCATAACCTGTAGAGAAGTCTAAAATATACACAAATAAAGGAGTGAGTTCATAGAACTCAGTGACGTTAACTAGCATCCATGTCATGCATTCATCCATCATTTCCACATCATAAATATAAGATAAGCATGTGATTAACAATATAGCCAAAATTATGTATGATTATGATATGATGTTCCTAACTCTATCATGTAGTCTCTATGGTAGACACGCTTTAAGTATAAACACCAATCTCCTTTGGGCAGTCTCAGTGTAATATCCAGCCCTATTCTAACCTTGACCCTGACCCGGATCCACTGTTGTATTCAGGTCCGAAGACCCGAAACGGTGGAAGAAGAGATTTATGGACCATTCTGATTGATGATCATGATTCGGAGACCGAGCCCATGGACATTGACAATGATACCCCTTGCTTAAATGCATTGTCAGTGTTTAAGGAAAGTCTGCACATCGGAGAAGATTAATATGGTTGATGTACCAAATGACCTCCTATGCACAATCCAAAGGTATTCCCCGAAACTAGACTTCTTGATTGAATTTTGGAAGAAAACCTCACTCAATTTGACCTTATATAGCCTTTCAAATCCCTATTTGAAGTTGCTGTTCTAAACCTGAGTTTCCTGCTGGAAATATTTTGGTCGATCCTTTTGGTCGATACCATCGACCAAAATATCCCAGTCTGCCAAGTTAATGATTCCATGGAATATTCCTTTTCTATTTAATATGACCTCGAGCCTTGAGCCTTTTGCAATCATTTTTCTCACCTGGGAACGTGGGGAGAGCTTCCCAAAGCAGCTCCTTGGTTAGTGTGAAGGGTATCTCATCAAAGACACTTAGTTTATCATTGATTCTTGTCTTCATCTTCCACACTAAGGTATGACTCCTCATTCCACTATCTACCCTACCATTTTCTACTCTTTTCTATTGTCACCTTGCTGATGAGACATTTGGAATGGTGCTACAACCTTGCAACCACCACTCCAAGTGCCTACTCATGCTTAATCCATGGTTTCCTTAGCTATTCATTGATGCTATAATTATATCCCATGCCTAGCATATGTATTCCATGATTTACCTATTAACATCATACCATTTGATATCAAACTGAGCTATAGAGTGTATTATGTTCATGTTTAACATTGCCATATGATTCCAATCGAATTTCTATTAGTTCCTCTAACTATTGCATGCTATTCCTCATCAATGCAATCAATTCCAACTCATGCCATAATGTTTATCACTTGAACTTGATAGCTCAAATTGGGGCTTTTTAATTATACCATTGGATTGGGTTAATTCCTTGATTTATAGTGTCCTACTACTGTTGTTAAGTATGCCTCCAAGTTTCAGATTGATCCGAACACCGGAAGACTCATTTCGGACCAAAATCCCCAAAATCCACTATTCTGCCCCGAGGACAATTTTGGTCGATACCATCGACCAAGACCATCGACCAAAGTTGTTGCTGACAGCAACCTTGGTCAGTTTTGACCCAAATGACATCCGATCTTCCCGACTTCTTTTCTAACTTATTATTGACGTTTGTTTAGGGCCTTAACAATTCTATTGGACTATTCTTGGTATTCTCAATTCATCATCAATTCATCCAAGGTAAGGATGGTTATATCCATAAACATATAAGTCATCGAATATTGAACTGTGCTTCATTTAAATAATGAAATCTCAAAATTTCCTTTCAATCATTATGAGACTGTTACATATGTGTTATAACAGTAGCATTTAAATCTTTATACTCTTGTTGTGTTACTTTATCATTTTGATTTGCTTATGTTTATAATGATTCGTTTCAATATCATGATTTGATTACTATTATGAATATGCATTGGATGCATGAGAAATGATGAGATTGGATGTGTGATTGCATACGTATGACTTGGGATTTGGGGGTGTCCTACTGACACTTTTGTCCTTGGGCATCGGAGGGAATAGTATGGGATGTTCTCTGATGGTGCCTATCAACACTCTCCCGAGTTATTGGATGACATACATAGGATTGTCTAGTTGTGTGGCTAGGTTCATCCTTGTCGTGTCAGACCCGAATCGGAAGGGCATTGAGACCGAACAACCCGTGGTAGTGTATGGTTGGATGGGTGCTCTAGGCCGGTAGCCAATCCGGTAGGGGACATAAAACATGCTACGGATACCTGAAAGGGGCCATTTATTGGTAGAGTTGCATATGGATAGACTTGGGCTCACGGGCGCTCAAGACTGGTAACCAATCCGTGAGAGGACGTGAGAGCTTCCCGTTTACTATATGTGGATGACCAATAGGGTTGATGAGTCCAAAATCCGGGATTTCGCTAACTCTAGTGTGAAGGATACCGGAAAGGATCGTCGGGGGCGAGGAATGGACGTATCTGAATCTGACTTGACCGACTGAGTAGACGACTTGCATTGGGCTAGGCTTTACTGTGACATGCGCCAGTACTTGACCAAATGGAGATGTGAGAGAGTGGTGACCGATCCCCTTACCACGGCTTTTTGATGACTTTACCAATCTTCCCCGGGCATTCCCAAGATATGGAAATGGGAGAGTGACCGACGACCCGCAGAAGTACGGTGCTATGACTTAAAGCATGTCTACCCTAGAGACCAGGATTCATAGAGTCAGGCTCATATCTGCATCATATGTTCCATATCGCATTGCATTATTATATGTTCTGAATGTGTATGATTTCTAATTATGGGATAACTTCCTTGCTGAGTTCTCGAACTCATTCCTTTTGTGCAAATGTTTTTGATTACATTCCAGGTACCGAAGATTACGATGGCACCTCCTATGAGGCGGACTATGATTCCACATACTACCCTCTGGGTAGTGGCGTCGGTGAGGATCCGTATATTGGAGCCGAGGAGGATTACTATCCGCACCAGGGTTAGCCCCACAGTTGTGCGGGAGCGGCAGCGTTGGGGTTACTTCATCCGTACTGTTGAGGAGACTACCATTAGTATAGAAGAAACCCTAGCATAGTGCCCCATTCCCCTAGTGTATTTGTGGAACCTTGGATCTTGTAATTAACTTGTCTTTGAATTATTCTGGTGACACTTGGATATGTAACTAACTTGATTTACTTCTTTTCCGCTGCTCTGAGAGGGTGGCTACCACACCTTCTCACCCTTTATGATTTTGATCACACTTTATTATTATCTATATTCCACACTCTGATTTAGTTAATCTTATCTTATTCATGATACTTAGTATTAGCTGTTTTTACCATTGATTATTACTATTCATGATTGTGTTACCGTGTATGTGGGAGGCATGGACCTCAGATCATTGATCCTTGGACTGTGGATCACATCCCGGGTATTCCAAATGGGGTACCGGCTGGGTGGATGTGAAACTCAGTCACTCTCCCTCAACAAGAGACATCTATTGGGTTCTCTGCAGTTGTTGGGTAAAGTCCTGTCGATCTGTGGTTGGGGTATAGGACATCTGTAAAATCCAGCCTTATCCTAACCCTGACCCGGCCCGTATTTTTTACTATTGTAGGTCCGAAGACCCGGAGTGGAGGTAGAAGAGACTTGTGGGCCCTCATAGTTGAAGATTCGGTGTTTGATCCAGAGCCTATGGACATTGACAGTGTTGCCCCTTACTTAAGCACATTGTCAGTGTTTAGTAAAAATCTGAGCATCAAAGAAGATTGAATTAGTTGAGGCATCTAATAAACTCCTGTGCTCAATCTGAAGGTATTTCTTGAAACTAGACTTGTTGATTGACTTATAGGAGAAAACCCAACTCAATTCAGATCAATCTGGCCTTCCAAATCCATACTCTAAGTTTGCTGTCAGCCTTGGTCGACTGCTCAGTCGACCAGCAGTTATTAATTTCGAAAAATCATAAAAATCTTGACCATTTTGACCCTACCTTTTTGGAACTCGTGAATGAAGGTCTACCCTAATCATTGGCACTCCAGAGAATGAGGAGTGACATTCCCTAGCCCATCTCTTGGTGTTTGTGAAGATTATTGACTCAAATCATTGGCTTTCCATCTCAATCATCACTTCAAGGTATGGTTTCTCTTATTTTTCTTCTAATCTACTCAATCTCCTATTAATTTCTACTCTTGGGACCGTGGCTGAAGTGCTGCAACCTTGCAAACACTTGGACATGAGCTTCCCCTTTCATTTCCATCAATCTCACTTCATTCTTGCTATGATTATGATGCTTACATTACAATTCCATGATTTCTTTCATTTCAACCTATTCTTTAATTCAAACTAATGTGTAAATGTATACTAGGTTTGAATTACTATGATTCATGATTCTAAATTAGTTCTTATCATTCCCTTAATTGATTCCCCATCATTTCTTGCTATTGCAATCAATTCCAATTCAATTCTTGATGTTTAGCATATAGAACATAGGGTTTTGATTTGGGTATGCATATTTGGACCGTTGGATCATGATGAAACTTAGTGTGTAATGTCCTCACATTGCCATGATCATCCCCTCCAAGTTTCATATCGATCGGAGCACCGAAACATCAGTTTCGGGCCAAATCTCCAATTCTACCCATTACTGTTTGCTCTGGTCGACTGCTTGGTGGACTGAGAGTCAACTAGCCAGTCGACCAAGATATGACAACAACTCTATCCTTGGCCTATTTGCTTCATTTGACCTCTGATTCGATTGTTTTCTTCTCTAATGTTGTTTATATGTTGTCTAGGGTACAAACAATGACTTTTGGGCTATTCTTGGTGATTCCTGGTATTATTTTTGACTCGATTAAGGTAAGGACGGTTGTTACCCCAAGTACGCTGATTATGCGAATCTACTTCTACTCTGGAAACTTAGTAGATATACTTCATTAGTGTATTCCTTAGCCATGTATGACCGTTGTATGCACTTTATATTAGTAATGTTATGTTACATGTCATTCGGAATATCATGCTTAATTATTCTTTATGATTACATATATGATTGATCATGTTATATTATGCCTTTGTTTATATGATGAATTATTGATCATGTATGATGTGATGAGATTAAGCCTGTGAATGACTAAGTATGAATTGGGATTGGGAAGTGTCCTACCGACACTTCTGTCCTTGGACATCAGAGGGAATAGTATGGGATGTTCTCTGAAGGTGTTCACCGACGCTTTCCCGGATCATTGGATGACATACATAGGATTGTCTAGATGTATGGCTAGGACTATCCTTGTTGTATCAGACCCGAATCGGAAGGGTATTGAGACTGAACAACCCGTGTTAATAGTGTGATTTGATGGGCGCTCAAGACCGGTAACCAACCTGTGAGAGGACGTGAGAGCTTCCCGTTTACTATTTGTGGATGATCAATAGGGTTGATGAGTCCATAATCCGGGATTACGCTAACTCTAGTGTGAAGGATACGGAACCGAGTTGGTCGGTGCCATAGGGAAAGTATCCGGATCTGACTTGATACTACTGAGTAGATGACTTGCATTGGGCTAGGCTTTACTCTGACATGTGCCAATACTTATACCAAATGGTGATGTGAGAGAGTGGTGACCGAATCCCCTACCATGGTTTGAGAGGACTTTACCTAACTACCATGGCAGACCCAAGATACGGAATGGGTTGAGGGGGAGTGACTGACGACCCAAAGAAGTATGGTGCTATGGCTTAAAGCATGTCTACCTTGGAGACTAGCATACTCAGAGTTAAAATCATATTGCATTATTGTCTCATATCATCTTGCATCATATTGTGACTTGTATCGTATGATTTGTGTATTGTGGAACGACTTGCCTTGCTAAGTTCTTTGAACTCATTTCCTTTTGTGCAATTGTTTTTGTTAGACTTATCTGCAAGTACCGAAGACATTGATGGCTCCTACTACGAGGCGGCGCAGGATCCCTCATACTACAGTGAAGGTCCTGGCTATTACGAAGATTATGGTGAAGGTACTAGGGTTAGCCCGACCTTGTTTTGGGAGAGGCCGTGCTTGGTTTCTTTCATGTACACATACGAGGACACCTTATACAAGATGGAGGAAACCCTAGCTTAGGCCCTTTTTCTGTCATTCTGGAACTTGGACATATTGTATTAACTTTTATGGATTTACTCTTTGATATTGGGATTGTAACTTAACTAATTAACCACTTTTCGCTGCTTTTGAGAGGAAGTGACTTCTAATTACTCTCTCTCTCTTTTGAGAATTACCTTTATATGTATTGGATACCTGTTGCTTGTATCTCAAGATATCACGCAAGTATATGTATCGCAATCAAGTAATAAATGATAAGTAAAGTATCGATCCCACGGAGAATTATATCCTTAACTTTCAATGTAAAAATAAATTTGATTTAAATGAAATTAACAAGGTTGATTGGTGTTTGTCTAACTAATTAACCAAATGACAGGTAAAGAAAACTAAGGAACTAAAATGTAGATTTGAGCAATGGAAGAAACTTAATGAGTGACAAGTGTGTTAGGAATCAAGTTTCCCTGCCCCTGAATTTTAAAACACAAATACTAAAGCAATACTACAACCCCAAGATAAATCAAGAACTTGGAATGAATGGCAATATGGTATTTTCCAATACACATAAGCTAGCATCCTAAATCAACATCAGCATATTCCTATGAAGTATTGAATTAAGAATGCAATTTAAACCCAATCCAATCAATGGTAATGTGAGGTAATTGGGTATTTCTACCCAACCTACTAATTAACACAGCCTAATTAAAGATGATGCTAACTCACACAATTCAACAAACACTTAGACTTCATTAATTTTCCAATTAATGAAATCATAACATTCATTCAAGAAAGATGGTTCAAGAACTGAAATTAGTCAATATAACATGCTGAATTCATTAACAATAAAGTAGATTGCAATAAAACTAAAGAACACATGATTAGTTACATATCAAAATTCAGGTTTAGGTACTACTATCATCCCAACATAGCTAAGATTTAGCCCATAACAGAATTCAAATGCATAAAACCAAGTATAGTTGACATGAGACTAGAAAATAAGAAGATAGAGTTATAAAAACAAGAATAAACTAAGGCTTCAATGCTTCCACATGAGCTCCAGCTTTCGTCTTCAGCAAATCAGCAACTCCAGCAGCTCCTTGCTTCCACAAGAGCTCCAGCATTCGTTCTCTACCTCCTTCCTCTCAGCCCAGTCTCTATTCTCCCTTGGTCGAATGTCTCCTCCTCTCCTCCTTGCCTCTCTTCTCTTTCTTCCATAAATGTCTTCAATCATTAGGTTAGATTCTGGCCATAGGATTAGAACCTTCCTCCTGAGATCAAGGGCTGAAAACCATCATGTATTTACAAGAATTTAGTCCACTTAAGTTAGCCATTTTTGGTCAATTCCATTTGAATTGGATCTGAGAATATTTTGCTCCGTTGTTGTAGCAATGCAGCAACAACTCTACAACAAAGTTAGAGGACATGTTCTTCTATTATGAATCTTCACCTACATGTTCAAGAGAAAGAGAAACAGTCAAATTCATCCATAAAAAGAAGGGAAATTCATGCAATGTGACAAAAATGAACTAAACAAAATGCAACATGTTGAGACTAAATAAAACAACACCTAATGAATACTATCACTAAAACAAAGACAAAATACTCCTAAATCAAGCCATCTCAAGTATAAAAGTTATAAATCTTAACTCTATTTCATAGAGTTATCAATACCTTATAATTTTCCGCACTCTGATTTGATTATCTTTTCTTATCCATCTTGATCTAGTTATTACTTGCTTAAAACATTGATTATATATTATTTGTGTTTATGTTATCGTTTATGTGGGAGGCATGGCCGCTCGATCCTTGATCCTCGAGCTGTGGATCACATTTCCGGGTATGCCAGATAGGATACTGGCTGGGTGGATGTGACAGAGTGGTATCAGAGCCCACGGTCAAGTAAGGCCCCAACCACAGAAACGACAACGGAACATTCCGAGTCACAAATCCAAGGTGACTCAATTATTCTTAGAAGTGAATAATAGATAACCCAGACTAGAAACTTGATTAATAAAGCATAAGTGAATTGTTGAATAACATACACTAACTACAATTTAACAATCATCACTTAATGAAACAAAAAGAAAAGTGAATAATGCACAATAATAGGAAACAAAAGTGAAATTCATTAACTTAAGTAAGTTTTACAATGGATTACATATGGAAAGCATAAACTGAAATCCTAGTACAATCTATCTATCTAGGAGATCACCGCTGATCTCTGGGTGCTCTGACATCCTCGGTAATCTGGGTGAGCTGATGAGACTGCATTTGATCCTGTCTAGACTCTATCTGTGCAAGCCTCACCTCCAACCTCTCATACATCCGAGTCTGACTCGCCTCCATCCTCTCGTACATCTGAGTCTGCCTGGCCTCTAAACTCTCGAACAACTGCTCCTGTCTGACCCCCATCCTCTCCATCATGGAAGTCATAGTCAGCATCTGAGCATATAGATCCAGTGTCTCAGGTGCAGCCTGTGATGGATCCCCGACCTCAAACTTTGGTGCAAGAATCCCCTGATCATCGGGACCGACATCCCGCATCACTGCATCATCCCTAGCCTGTCCCTCTGCTAGAACATCCTCATCACCATCCTCGAACTTCGACTCATCCCCTAGACTGGGAGATCTATCGACTTGATCTAACTGCATCAGCCCAATAGTCCTCGCGCCGATGGAATACCCCGCACCTCCAACAACCCTCTCCTCATCGTCCAGGCCTACCCCAAAATATCTGAAGATATGTGTCAAAACCATCCCAAAGCAAAGGTTCCTAACACCCAGATGCATGACAACCTCGATCATAACCTTCTGCACAATGAAGTTTAAAGGCCAAATTCTCGTTGCTGTCGAGCTTGGTCGACTGACAGTCGACCAGCAGATCATCAATTGTGAAAATTTGGTTTTTTTGTGAAATTTTTTGGATTTTTGACCAATGATTGATTAATTGCTTGTTATATTGATGAACCTATGTATGATTTAAGCATTTTAATCACATGGTCAAGTGAGTTTTGATGAATCTTCGTGTCTCGATGTGGTCACTCTGTTTTGCAGAATGGTTCTTTTGAGAAATCATCTTGTTGGTTCCGGTAGTTCCGGCAAAGAAGAGATACCTGTTGGGGGATCTAACCAACATACCCAAGAGGACAGCCATACTACTAATGGCATCCCCAATGCCCTTGAAATCGGAAGCTTCAAGGACATTGCTAGCATCATAAAGAATATGATGTGGCAGCAGCAAGCCAGTTCAATCCAGATGATGGCTGGTTTTGTGACTCTTCGGGAAGATAATCGTGCAAGTGGGCATGGTAACCCAAGTGTGGCAGCCCCGTATGTGGAGAGGTTCGCTGGAACCCCGCATACCAGGTTGATGGAGAGCTTCTTGAAATTGCAAATGCCATCCTTATTGGTGTATCAAAGGATGTTCTGTTCCCTAACCGATGGCTAAGGGAATAGAGAAGGCCTTTCGGCACTTACAGTGTACTGATGCCCAAGAAGTACTCTTCGCCGAGCAGAAGCTTCAATAGGAAGCGGATGCATGGTGGACTTCATCTCGCCCTATTCTCGAAGCCCTCCATGCTGGTGTTGTCTCTTGGGAAGTATTTAAAGAAGCCTTCTGTAAGAACTATTTCCCTAAGGCAGTGAAGGATGCCAAAGAAACAGAGTTTATGGCATTAGCTCAAGGTTCCTTATCAGTGTTGGACTATCAGCAGAAGTTTGAAGAGTTGTTCTTTTTCGCCCCTGATTCGATAAAGCCTGACAATGCGAAAGCAAAGAAATTCTTCAAAGCACTACGGCCATCTATAAAGGCATACCTCACCATCCTCCCTCTTGAGTGCTATGCCCAGGTAGTTCCATATGCTAAGAAGTTGGAAAAAGCTGAAAGAGAAAATCCACGTGTCCAGAGGCCTTGGCAGCCTAGGCACCCCGGTCTTGTGGATCGCACCGAGTGTCATTTTGTGAGGCCTACACCATATCCCACTCCTACCTTCTAGCTAAGGAGTGTGGGTCAGAGTTCTAGTGCTACTTATATGGGTCCTCGTGGCCAACCTAGTGGAGCTTGACCTACGGGATTTGTGCAACCCCCACAGCCAGGTATGGTGCACCCTCGGCCTGCATTCCAGAGACCTCCAGTGGCAGCTACTTCAGTGGGACCGAAGGATCTTGTTTGCTTCCTTTGTAAGCAACCTGGTCATTTTGCTCGCTTTTGTCCGAAGAAGCCTACCCAGCCTAGTGCTTCTACTATAGTCGTGAGAAGCGCTCCTATTCCTGCCCCTCCCTCTGGCAGAGTATTCAACATATTTGGTGCTGAACAGGACCCTTGTCATGAAGTCGTCATAGGTACATTGTTAGTTGCTTCTTTTCCAGCATTTGTTTTGTTTGATACGGGTGCATCTCATTCATTCATCTCATCTACATTTGCTATGAAGACTAACCTGACACCCATGTGTTTATCTAGTTGTTTGTCAATTAGTACCCCTGTTGGGTCTGCTGTTAAACTAGATAAAGTGTTAGAAGAATGTCCTGTGTTAGTTTGTGGAAAGAACTTGAAGACAAATGTGGTGTTGTTTGATATGAAGGATTTTGATGTAATCTTGGGAATTGATTGGTTGACATCCTACAATGCTGTAATCTTGTGCTCTTCGAAGAAGATTCAGTTTTGAGGGGAAGGAAATTCAGTTTTCGAGTTCCAAGGCAAGAAGGGAAGAGTTAGCAAGAAGACTTTGACTGCTTTAATGCAAGTCCACGCTTTGGTGGAAAGTGCTTCACCTGGAAGCAAGGTCAAAGAAGGGAAGAGACTTGAAGAAGTCAAAGTTTCTTGTGATTTTGCTGATGTGTTTCTAGACGATCTGTCGGGATTGCCCCCTGATAGAGAAGTTGAGTTTTCCATAGACTTGACTCCTGGAGCGTCTTTGGTATCTAAAGCTCCGTATAGGATGGCACCTACCGAGCTAGAAGAGTTACAAACACAACTGAATGAGCTCTTAGAGAGAGGTTTTGTACAGCCAAGTGTATCACCTTGGGGAGCTCCAGTCTTGTTTGTGAAGAAGAAGGACGGTAGCATGCGTTTATGCATTGACTACCGGGAGTTGAACAAGTTGACAATTAAGAATAGATACCCGCTGCCCCGGATTGATGATCTTTTCGATCAGTTGAAAGGCGCGGCTGTGTTCTCGAAGATTGATTTGAGATCTGGGTGTCATCAGTTGAAAGTGAAGTCAAGTAATATCTTTAAGACAGCGTTCAAAACAGGTATGGACATTATGAATTTAGAGTTATGCCTTTTGGTTTAACTAATGCTCCTGCCGTGTTCATAGACCTCATGAATCGAGTATTTCATGATGTGCTCGATAAGTTTTAATCATTTTCATTGATGACATCTTCATCTACTCGAAGAATGAGGAAGAGCATGTGAAACACCTGAATTTCACATTGCAAAGGTTGAGAGAAAAGAAACTCTATGCTAAGTTTAGCAAGTGTGACTTTTGGCTCTTAAGGGTGGTGTTTCTTGGTCATGTTGTTTCGGCCGAAGGTATCCGTGTTGACTCGGAGAAAGTGCAAACTGTTACCGAATGGGAAGGACTGAAGACCGTGACTGAGATAAGAAGTTTCCTTGGATTGGCGGGATACTATCGGAGATTTATTGAGAACTTTTCTAGGTTGGCTTCTCCTATGACTAAGCTAACTAGAAAAGAAGAGAAGTTTGTGTGACTGAAGCTTGCGAGAAGAATTTTGAAGAGCTGAAAGTTAGATTGACAAGTGCTCCGGTTTTAACTATACCTGATAGTTTCGGTGGGTTGACAGTCTACACTGATGCTTCCAAGATCGGGTTGGGTTGCGTGTTGATGCAACATGGTAAGGTAGTGGCTTATGCCTCTCGGTAATTAAAGGATTATGAGCGGAACTATCCCACTCATGATTTAGAGCTTGCCGCCGTTATCTTTGCTTTGAAGATTTGGAGACATTACCTATACGGTGAGAAGATCTCTATCTTCACAGATCATAAGAGTTTGAAATACTTCTTCACCCGGAAGGAGCTGAACATGAGACAAAAAAGGTGGTTGGAGTTGGTCTCTGACTATGATTGTGACATCCAATATCACCCACGTAAAGCAAATGTAGTTGCGGATGCTCTTAGTAGGAAAGGTCAAAGGAAGGAATTGAACTTGTATGCTTTGAGTCGGCCTTTGTTGTCGTCGATGGAAAGGTTTGGTTTGGAAGTGGTCCCTGAGGGTTTGGATTGTGTTCTTTATGCCATGATGGCAAGATCCACCCTTAGAGACCGGATTGTTGCTTTGCAGAGTTCTGATCAAGAGTTGAAAGAGAAGATTGCCTTGAATTCAGAAATGGACCCTGCTTTTAGTACGTCTTTAGATGGTACTTTATTGTTTAGAGGTAGACTTTGTGTGCCAGCCATTGAAGAAATCAAGAAGGAAATATTGAAAGAAGCACACCAGTCAATCTTTACAGTACACCCTGGAAGTACCAAAATGTACAAGGACTTAAGGGAACATTTTTGGTGGAATGGTTTGAAAGCTGATGTTGAAGACTTTGTTGCCAAGTGTGAGACTTGCCAATGTGTGAAAGCCGTTCGTCAACCTCCATCCGGATTGCTTCAGCCCCTTCCTGTTCCTAGTTGGAAGTGGGAAGATATCTCCATGGACTTCGTGACTAGCTTGCCTTGGACAAGTAAAGGAAATGACACTGTGTGGCTGATTGTTGACAGGTTGACCAGATCAGCCCATTTTATCCCTATGAAGATCACTTACACTTTGGATAAGCTAGCTAGGCTTTATGTGGACAATGTGGTTCATCTGCACGGAGTGCCTGTGAGTATTGTTTCTGATCGTGATCCTAGGTTCACCTCAAGGTTTTGGAATGGTTTGCAGAAAGCCTTGGGAACCCAATTGAATATGAGTACGGCTCATCATCCACAGTCTAATGGACAATCTGAGCGGACAATTCAAATCTTGGAGGATATGCTTAGATCTTGCGTGGAGGACATGGGTGGAAATTGGGATGAACACTTATCTTTAGTTGAGTTTGCCTATAACAACAGTTATCAAGCAACAATAGGCATGGCTCCGTTTAAAGCTTTGTATGGTAACACTTGTAGGATGCCTTTGTATTGGACTGAGACGGGTGAAAGAAGAGTCTTGGGTCTGGAAATGATTGAAGCTACAAGTGCAATGGTTGACATGATTAGAGAAAGGATCAAGTCTACCCAGTCTAGACAGAAATCTTATGCCGACAAGAGAAGAACCGATTTGGAATTTCTAATTAGAGAGAAAGTTTTCCTTAAGGTATCACCTATGAAAGGGGTGACGATATTCAATGTGAAAGGAAAGCTTAGCCCTCGCTTCATTGGACCTTATGAGATTTTGGAGAAGGTTGGACCTATAGCATACCGCTTGGCCTTGCCCCCATCTCTTGCTGGAGTTCACAATGTGTTTCATATTTTGATGCTTCGAAAGTACATAGAAAACCCGGAACACATACTACAGCAAGTTCCCGAAGGACTTAATGCCGATCTTTCTTACGATGAAGGACCAACCGAAATCTTAGACAAAAAGGACAAGCAGTTGTAGAATCGAACCATCCCTTTGGTGAAGATTCGGTGGAAGAACCACACCCTGAAAGAAGCTTCATGGGAGAAAGAAGAAGACATGAAGGAGAAGTTTCCTCATCTTTTTGGAAGCACAGGTACACTTTCAATTTCGAGGACGAAATTTCTTTTAAGGGAGGGAGAATGTAAAATCCAGCCTTATCCTAACCCTGACCCGGCCCGGATTTTGTACTGTTGTTGTCACATCCACCCAGCCGGTACCCCATTTGGAATACCCGGGATGTGATCAACAGTCCAAGGATCAATGATCTGAGGTCCATGCCTCCCACATACACGGTAACACAATCATGAACAGTAATAATCAATGGTAAAAACAGTTAATACTAAATATCATGAATAAGATAAGACTAAATAAATCAGAGTGCGGAAGGCAATAACATTAAAGCATAATCATAAGGGTGAGAGAAGGTATGATAACCACTCTCTCAGAACAGCGGAAAAGAAGTGTGATAACGTCAAATACATGTCTAAGTGTCAAAAGATAAACTCAAAGATAAGTTAGTTACAAGACCAATGGTTCCACAAATACACCAGGGGAATGGGGCACTATGCTAGGGTTTCTTCTATACTATTAGTAGTCTCCTCAACAGTACGGATGAAGTAAACCCAGCGCTGCCGCTCCCGCACAACTGTGGGGCTAACCCTGGTGCGAATAATAATCCTCCTCGGCTCCAATATATGAATCCTCACCGACGCCACTACTCGGAGGGTAGTATATGGAATCATAGTCCGCCACATAGGAGGTGCCATCGTAATCTTCGGTACCTGGAATGTAATCTAAAACATTGCACAAAAGGAATGAGTTCGAAGAACTCAGCAAGGAAGTTATTCCATAATTAGAAATCATACACATTCGAACATATAATAATGCAATGTGATATGGAACATATGATGCAGATATGAGCCTAACTCTATGAATGCTGTTCTCTAAGGTAGACATGCTTTTAGTCATAGCACCGTACTTCTCTGGGTCGTCAGTCACTCTCCCATTTCCATATCTTGGAAATGCCCGGGGAAGATCAGTAAAGTCATCAAAACCATGGTAAGGGGAATCGGTCACCGCTCTCTCACATCACCATTTGGTCAAGTACTGGCGCATGTCACAATAAAGCCTAGCCCAATGCAAGTCATCTACTCAGTCGGTCAAGTCAGATTCGGATACGTCCATTCCTCGCCCCCGGCGATCCTTTCCGGTATCCTTCACACTAGAGTCAGCGAAATCCCGGATTTCGGACTCATCAACCCTATTGGTCATCCACATATAGTAAACGGGAAGCTCTCACGTCCTCTCACGGATTGGTTACCGGTCTTGAGTGCCCGTGAGCCCAAGTCTATCCATATGCAACTCTACCAATAAATGGCCCCTTTCGGGTATCCGTAGCATGGTTTATGTCCCCTACCGGATTGGCTACCGGCCTAGAGCGCCCATCCAACCATACACTACCATGGGTTGTTCGGTCTCAATGCCCTTCCGATTCGGGTCTGACACGACAAGGATGAACCTAGCCACACAACTAGACACTCCTATGTATGTCATCCAATAACTCGGGAAAGTGTCGATAGGCACCATCGGAGAATATCCCATACTATTCCCTCCGATGCCCAAGGACGAAGTGTCGGTAGGACACCCTCCAATCCCAAGTCATACGTAAGCAATCACACATCAAATCTCATCATTTCTCATGCATCCAATGCATATTCATAATAGTACTCAAATCATGATATTGAAACGAATCATTATAAACATAAGCAAATCAAAATGATAGAGTAACACAACAATTGTATAAAGATTTAAATATTACTGTTCCAACACATATGTATCAGTATCATAATGATTGAAAGAAATTTAGGGACTTCATTCTTTGAATAAAGCATAGTTCAATATTTGATGACTTATATGTTTATGGATATAACCATCCTTACCCTGGATGAGTTGATGATGAATTGAGAATACCAAGAATAGTCCAATAGAAGTGTTAAGGCCCTAAACAAACATCAATAATAAGTTAGAAAAGAATTCGGGAAGATCGGATGTCATTCGAGTCAAAACCGACCAAGGTTGTGTCCAAGCAACAACTTTGGTCGATGGTTTTGGTCGACCAAAATAGTCCTAGGCGAGAATAGTGGATTTTGGGGATTTTGGTCCGAAATGAGTCTTCCGGTGTTCGGATCAATCTGGAACTTGGAGGCATACTTAACAACAGTAGTAGGACACTATAAATCAAGGAATTAACCCAATCCAATGGTCTAATTAAAAAGCCCCAATTTGAGCTATCAAGTTCAAGTGATAAACATCATGGCATGAGTTGGAATTGATTGCATTGATGAGGAATAGCATGCAATAGCTAGAGGAACTAATAGAAATTCGATTGGAATCATATGGCAATGTTAAACATGAACATAATACACTTTATAGCTCAGTTTGATATCAAATGGTATGATGTTAATAGGTAAAGCATGGAATACATATGCTAGGCATGAGATATAAGCATTAGCATCAATGAATGGCTAAGGGAATCATGGATTGAGCATGAGTAGGCACTTGGAGTGGTGGTTGCAAGGTTGCAGCACCATTCCAAATGTCCCATCAGCAAGATGACAATAGAAAGGAGTAGAAAATGGTAGGGTAGAGAGTGGAATGAAGAGTCTTACCTTAGTGTAGAAGATGAAGGCAAGAATCAATGATAAACTAAGTGTCTTTGATGAGATACCCTTCACACTAACCAAGGAGCTACTTTGGGAAGCTCTCCCCACGTTCCCAGGTGAGAAAAATGATTGCAAAAGGCTCAAGGCTCGAGGTCATATTAAATAGAAAAGGAATATTCCATGGAATCATTAACTTGGCAGACTGGGACATTTTGGTCGATGCTTTTGGTCGATGGTATCGACCAAAATGATCGACCAAAATGATTTCAGCAGAAAACTCAGGTTTAGAACAGCAACTTCAAGTAGGGATTTGAAAGGCTATACAAGGTCAAATTGAGTGAGGTTTTCTTCCACAATTCAATCAAGAAGTCTAGTTTCGGGGAATACCTTCGGATTGTGCACATGAGGTCATTTTGGTACATCAACCATATTAATCTTCTCCGATGCGCAGATTTTCCTTAAACACTGACAATGCATTTAAGCAAGGGGTATCATTGTCAATGTCCATGGGTTCGGTCTCCGAATCAAGATCATCAATCAGAATGGTCCATAAATCTCTTCTTCCACCGCTTCGGGTCCTCGGACCTAAATACAACAGTGGATCCGGGTCAGGGTCAAGGTTAGAATAGGGCTGGATATTACAGTTGTAGGTCCGAAGACCCGGAGTGGAGGTAGAAGAGACTTGTGGGCCCTCATAGTTGAAGATTCGGTGTATCATCCAGAGCCTATGGACATTGACAGTGTTGCCCCTTGCTTAAGCACATTGTTAGTGTTTAGTAAAAATCTGCGCATCGAAAAAGATTGAATTAGTTGAGGCACCTAATGAACTCTCGTGCTCAATCCGAAGGTATTTCTTGAAACTAGACTTGTTGATTGACTTATAGAAGAAAACCCAACTCAATTTGGATTAGTCTGACCTTCCAAATCCATACTCTAAGTTTGATGTCAATCTTGGTCGACTGACCAGTTGACCAGCCAGTCGACCAGCAGTTATTAATTTTGAAAAATCATAAAAATCTTGACCATTTTGACCCTACATTTTTGGAACTCGTGAATGAAGGTCTACCCTAATCATTGGCACTCCAGAGAACGAGGAGTGATATTCCCTAGGCCATCTCTTGGTGTTTGTGAAGATTATTGGCTCCAATCATTGGCTTTCCATCTCAATCATCACTTCAAAGTATGGTTTCTCTTATTTTTCTTCTAATCTACTCAATCTCCTATTAATTTCTACTCTTCAGACCATGGCTGAAGTGCTGCAACCTTGCAAACACTTGGCCATGAGCTTCCCCTTTCATTTCCATCAATCTCACTTCATTCTTGCTATGATTATGATACTTACATTACAATTCCATGATTTCTTTCATTTCAACCTATGCTTTAATTCAAACTAATGTGTAAATGTATACTAGGTTTGAATTACTATGATTCATGATTCTAAATTAGTTCTTATCATTCCCTTAATTGATTACCTATCATTTCTTGCTATTGCAATCAATTCCAATTCAATTCTTGATGTTTAGCATATAGAACATAGGGTTTTGATTTGGGTATTCATATTTGGACCGTTGGATCATGATGAAACTTAGTGTGTAATGTCCTCACATTGCCATGATCATCCCCTCCAAGTTTCATATCGATCGGAGCACCGGAAGATCAGTTTCGGGCCAAATCTCCAATTCTGCCCATTAGTGTTTGCTTTGGTCGACTGTCAGTCGACCAGCTAGTCGACCAAGATATGACAGCAACTTTGTCCTTGGCCGATTTGCTTCGTTTGACCTCCGATTCGATTGTTTTCTTCTCTAATATTTTTTATATGTTGTCTAGGGTACAAACATTGACTATTGGGCTATTCTTGGTGATTCCTGGTATTATTTCCGACTCGATTAAAGTAAGGACGGTTGTTACCCCAAGTACGCTGATTATGCGAATCTACTTCTACTTTGGAAACTTAGTAGATATACTTCACTAGTGTATTCCTTAGCCATGTATGACCGTTGTATGCACTTTATATTAGTCATGTTATGTTACATGTCATTCGGAATATCATGCATAATTATTCTTTATGATTACATATATGATTGATCATGTTATATTATGCCTTTGTTTATATGATGAATTATTGATCATGTATGATATGATGAGATTCAGCTTGTAAATGACTAAGAATGACTTGGGATTGGGAAGTGTCCTACCGACACTTCTATCCTTGGACATCGGAGGGAATAGTATGGGATGTTCTCAGAAGGTGTCCACCGATGCTTTCCCGGATCATTGGATGACGATCTCACAAAGATGACGATGATAGTGAGTTTCCATTTACTGATTCCATCTTTCACAGAATCGATCCCCTTTGACTGTACAAGAATATGTGGAGTTCGGTATGTCTGGAAGCACGGGAGAACGTTCTTTTGCTGATATTATTACCAGTATTCGATATTGGGTCATTCAAAGCATTATTATACCTTCCCTATTCATTGCGGGTTGGTTATTCGTCAGTTACATAGGATTGTCTAGATGTATGGCTAGGACTATCCTTGTTGTATCAGACCCGAATGGGAAGGGTATTGAGACCGAACAACCCATGGTAATAGTGTGATTTGATGGGCGCTCAAGACCAATAACTACCTCGTGAGAGGACATAGATCATGCTATGGATACCTGTTAGGGGCCATTTATTGGTAGGATTGCAAATAGCTAGACTTGGGCTCACGGGCGCTCAGGACCGGTAACCAACCCGTGAGAGGACGTGAGAGCTTCCCGTTTATTATTTGTGGATGACCAATAGGGTTGATGAGTACATAATCCGGGATTATGCTGACTCTAGTGTGAAGGATACGGAACAGAGTTGGTCAGTGCCATAGGGAAAGTATCTGGATCTGACTTGATACGATTGAGTAGATGACTTGCATTGGGCTAGCTTTACCCTAACATGTGCCAATACTTATACCAAATGGTGATGTGAGAGAGTGGTGACTGAATCCCCTACCATGGTTTGAGAGGACTTTACCCAACTACCACGGCAGACCCAAGATACAGAATGGGTTGAGGGGGAGTGACTGACGACCCAAAAAAGTATGGTGCTATGGCTTAAAGCATGTCTACATTGGAGACTAGCATACTCAGAGTTAGAATCATATTGCATTATTGTCTCATATCATCTGGCATCATATTGTGACTTGTATCGTATGATTTTTGTATTTTGGAATGACTCGCCTTGCTGAGTTCTTTGAACTCATTTCCTTTTGTGCAATTGTTTTTGTTAGACTTATCTGCAGGTACCGAAGACATTGATGGCTCCTACTACGAGGCGGCGCAGGATCCCTCATACTACAGTGAAGGTCCTGGCTATTACGAAGATTATGGTGAAGGTGCCGAGGGTGATTACCCTTTGTACTAGGGTTAGCCCGACCTTGTTTTGGGAGAGGCCGTGCTTGGTTTCTTTCATGTACACATACGAGGACACCTTATACAAGATGGAGGAAACCCTAGCTTAGGCCCTTTTCTATCATTTTGGAACTTGGACATGTTGTATTAACTTTTATGGATTTACTCTTTAAAATTGGGATTGTAACTCAACTAATTAACCACTTTTTGCTGCTTTTGAGAGGAAGTGACTTCTGATCACTCTCTCTCTCTCTCTCTCTTTTGAGAATACCTTTATATGTACTGGATACCTTATAATTTTCCGCACTCTGATTTGATTATCTTTTCTTATCCATCTTGATCTAGTTATTACTTGCTTAAAACATTGATTATATTGTTCGTGATTATGTTATCGTTTATGTGGGAGGCATGACCGCTCGATCTTTGATCCTTGGGCTTTGGATCACATTCCCGAGTATGCCAGATAGGATACCAGCTGGGTGGATGTGACATCATCACTCTCTCACCTCACCATTTGGTTTGAGATTTGGCGCGTGTCAATGATAATCCTAGCCCATTGCAAGGTCATACGGTCTCGTACTACATATGGTCCGGATATCTCCCCTTATGCCTAGTGCCCTTTTGGTTCGATACCTTCCCATCTATGATTGGAATCCTCAACGGGAGGCATCTGTTGGACCCCATTCCTTAACCTAGTGGTTGTCCCTATATAATATACATGATGCTCTCCATGTCCTCTCATGGATTGGTTACCGGTCTTGAGCGCCCATGAGCCCTTATATACTATATGCAACTCTACCTCTCTATGATGATAGTGGACCTACTCGACATCTAGGACCCAGCCACTAGCATCACGGGTTAATTGGCTTCAATACTCCTACCGGAAGGGTAGTAGTACTCATAGGGATACCTAGCCCAACACTTCTAGACACCTATCATTTATGCAATTTAAATATAGATACCATCACATGAGGTCACTAGGGTAATGGGCGAACCCACAACCCCATTTGACAAGATTAGTTAAGAAGAATAATCACATTCTACATCATTCATCACATATGTTCTCATATCATAGACAAATCATAATATAAAGTTTCGAATAAAGAATAACATTCAACATCGAGCTTACCTTCCGTTCGTGCAAAGTCACACGCAAGCATATATTGGTAGATAACAATTTAGAGAGATTCATATCATTAATAAAGTCCAAAATAACAACATTTAATAATACACAACATTGTTAGTCTATCCTCACATTTTGATACGGTTTCCTTCTTAAATTCACAAATTCCAGTTCGCAAGAGTCGACGATTAACTTAAAAAAATCCTAATCACACAAGAAGATTAGTAGACACATATTAGAAATCATATGGGTTTCAAAAGAGTCCCTAGGATTACCCAACAAAACCTAGTCTGACGATTATGTTCAAACCTGCCGTTTTAGACCTAGTTTTGGCGAAAATTCAATATTTTGTTATCGATTCGAAGTTGAATCAAAACAAACTTTGGGAATGCCTAATTGGAAGAAATAGGATTCTAATGATACCTTCAATTTGATATAATTTCATCTCAATCAAAAAGCCCCAAATTTTGGCTCTCACGAGTGCTCCCGGGTGAGTCTGAGAGCTAAAATGCAAAATCGTTTGCAACAATTAGCACAAACCACTTACAAACAAAAGGGAAACATAAATGAAACTATTTTCAAGCATTAAAAACACCTATCATGTTACAACTATTCAAATCCAACATTTATTGCGAAGAACTACTCCTAAAACTAAGCCCAAAGAAGAGGGTTTGATGAATCTTACCTTTCCTAACGATTCCTCAAAGATCCGGGTGCCGACACCCTTTTGAATGGTTAGGAACATTCCTCTCCCTTGGTTTCTCTTCGTTCTTAAGCCTCAGCCTCGTACAAGCAATGTAAAATGCAAGTATGAATGAAAGAGGGCTTAAAAATAGGGTTTTCAAGGGTAAAACCCGATTCTGCCCCAAACTGGGCTGGGGGTTGTCGACCGGCCCTGGTTGAAGGGTCAAACAAAGTCCAAATTTGGAGATCTTTGGCTTTCTAAAAAGGTCTTTTAAAGATCTAATCATGGGTGAAAATACCTCGTTATTTGGATATTCCATCGTCGTTTTACGGACGTGCCAATATTGCCTTTTAAAACCTTCATGACTAAACTTCTCTCTCCTCTTAAATTCTATAAGAGGTGTCAAGTCATCACTAGTGTCACATCCAGATTTTTATCCACTCCTATTCTGACAATGTCCAGTTCCCTCCTGTTAGCCGTTTGATCATGGACACGTGTTTAATTCTAATCTTACGATTCCGATTATTCCTACTCTTAACCACTTCATCATTTTTTCTCTCTCCTGTTTCGAGTGTCTCTGCTGTGAACCTCTTCATCTCCGGCAACGCTGATTACAGTCTCCCTCTTCACCTTCGGCAACACCTATTGATTTTGAGAACTTGGAACTTGAGAGTCAGTCGGAGAGAGTGGAGCAAGGATTTGGGCGAGAAAAGAGATGGAAAAATATTCGCTTGGATTTGCGTGGTTTGAAAGGGCATGTTTTTCCGGTTGATTTGTGCATACCAACTCTTACAGGAGTTCTTTTTTATGCTTGGGTGAAGCAGAAACAACCATATAGTAATGCTTGGGAGGGAATGTTGTACCAACCTGGCATTCAAACTTGAGAAAAACTCCAAGAGGAGCAGACAAGCGGGGAGGGAGATCTGGAACACTCAGATCCTTTTTCTCTCTCACTATTTTTCTTCCCTTCATCTCCGTGTTTGTTGAAAACTTGGGCTGGGTTCTGTGTGCTTTTTCCCCATTAAGTAGTCGATTTTTACTCCAGATCCTGCGAGATTTTGGTTCTAAAAAATGGGGTTTTCAGTTTTCTCTTGACTTGCTTGTGTTTCTGGTTTATCTGTTTTTTAGATTTGAGTTCTTTCTTACCTCTCCTCCTCTGTTTACTTCTTCGAATTTCAACCTGAATTTTCGTTTTGTTATAACAAAGAAGAAAACCCAGACAACAATTTAAAAAGAAAATTTTTCTGCTTTCCCTACATCTTCAATTGGTACAGCTTCTCTATTTGGAAGCCCTCTATGGGTCCTATTCCAACTCTTGATCGATTGGTTTCACCACAATCACCACACATCATAAATCTCTGAGTTTCCATCTTAATAAAACGCAAAAATTCTGAGAAAATACTTGAATTCTAAAACAACTGGGTTTGAGCCTTGACAGCTTCCTTGAATTCCAAATGGTATTTTGCTGTGCTTGGTAAAGCTGCAGATTTCAGTTGTATTTTTCAACACAGAATTTCCCGATCTCTTGAATCTCCTTGTTTTTCATATCTTGAACTTCGTTCCTTCCTCCTACTATACCACCATACCCCTTTACAAGATTCTAAGAAGAAGAGAAACACAAAAAGATCGCCAATAATAGAGAAAACCCAAGAAAGGTAGAGGAAGAAGATCTATAAATCAAACACGAATCCTCTGCTCCTGGAGAGATATTATTTGGGGATTATATGTCTATTTTACCGTTTGTGTTATGGGAGTTAGTTGCTATTGCAGACGTGCAAGTGGTGGTGGCTTGTCGGTGGTGAGTTGCTGTCGCCAGAGCTGAAGAGGAAGAAGGCATAAATGAGTTAGGGTTGAGCGATTCAAAGATGGAATGATCTTGACCAAAAAATTAAAATAAAACACATGTCCACCATCTAACGGTTAATTGGAGGGAACAACAAACTGTCAGAACCGGAGCGGATAAAGATCCGTCACATCCACCCAGCCGGTACCCTATCTGGCATACCCGAGTGTGTGATCCACTGTTCACAAGATCCAGTAGTTAGTAAAATCAACCTCCCACATTCACAACAATATAATCAAGAACAAGACTAAATCAAGGTTAACAATATTATTCAAATAAATCAAAGTAAAGTAACGAGATAATCATCAGAGTGCGGAAATGATACCAATAGATATATAAATCAAATGTAGAGTGAGGCGGAATCTCACTCCACGAGTACAGCGAAATGTAGTTCGAAAGTCAAAGGGATTACAACTAATTCTAAAGACAAGAAAGAAAGATATATTCTAACTAAGCTAGAGTCTTTTCTACTTTATAAAGAACATCTTCATAAACATATACTTCATCAATTACGCTCAGACGCTCCCACTCCACAGTAGAGCTAATCTTGGTAACCAATGAGACCACTCGAGGAATCCTCAAAGTAATCTTCGTAGTCGCCAACACCTTGCGTATGGTACGCTTCTTCATCTTGCGCTTCCTCATATTGCGCTTCATAGCCATCAAGACCTGTATAATAATCTAACAAAAGATATTGTACAAAAAGGAGTGAGTTTCAAAAGAAACTCAGCAAGGCAAGTTATTCCATAATAGCATAAATAACATATTAACACAAACAATCATAATGTGATATGATATGAGACAGACAATGCATGTATGAATCTAACTCTATATATGCTGGTCTCTATAGGCAGACATGCTTTAAGTCATAGCACCATACTTCTTTGGGTAGGTCTCAATTCACTCATCCTCGGTTGGCAAAGGGTCCTTCATCCATCTTGGACAATCCATGGCTGGGGGTTAAGTCACCTCTCTCTCACATCATCGTTTGGTCTAAGTATTGGCACATGTCAGGGTAAAGCTTAGCCCAATGCAAGTCATCTACTTAGTCATATCAACTCAGATCCAGATACGTCAATTCCTCCCCTCTCGGGATCCTTTCCTGTATCCTTCACACTAGAGTCAGCGTATCCAACTCTCTCAAATACGGACTCATCAACCCTATAGGTCATCCACATATAGTAAATGGGAAGCTCTCATGTCCTCTCACGGGTTGGTTACCGGTCTTGAACGCCCATGAGCCCAAGTCTATCCATATGCAACTCTACCCATAAATGGCCCCCACAATGTGATTCATGTCCCCTCACGGATATAACTCACCGGTCTTGAGCACCCATGAATCCCCATTGCTACCACGGGTCGTTCGGTCTCAATACCCTTCCAAATCGGGTCTAATATAACGGGGGTATAACCTAGCCAAACACTGCTAGACAAGTCCTAGGTATGACAACCAATAATCTGGGAAAGTGTCAAAGGGCAGCATTGGAAATATCCCATACTATTCCTAATGAGGTCCAAGGACAGAAATGTCAAAAGGACATTCCCCAATCCCAAATCATACCTAAACAATCACAATCATAATTCAGTCATATCATCCACGACAGATATCTCATCATATGAAAGAGTATAATAAGACAAGATCAAATAAATAAGAAACATACATGAGTAAGTATTCATACATAATCAAGTACATAAAGTAAATAAGGAAATAAGATCCTAATGTACTTGCAGCATTCATATCATAATAGAAACTAACATAACAGTAGCAATTCTAAGTAGTTCCCAAATTAGAAACTAAATCTATACAATCTATGTTAATATGGTAACAACTTTCCTTACCTTAAATAGATTCGAATATATTCCGGACGGACAAGAGGATGAATCCAAAATTAGCAAACAACCCCTAGAATAGCATCACACAATCATTAGGAAGTAGTCCTAAAAGAATAAGCATGAATCGAATCGAATCGAATCGGACGAAGAAATCAAATTCTGCTGTTGCGGGTTGATTGGCTGGGTTGACTTAGCCAGTCGACCCAGGCAATCTGCCCAAGAGCCAATCCGAATTCAAGAATAGAATCTTGATCGAAAACCTATGCTACACAATCCGAAATGCGACGAAACTTGGAGAGATTGTCTAACACAGTAGTCTAACACTAAAAAGCATAATTTAGACATCAAACAACCATTAAAACCATTACTTACTAATTTGAAATCATACTTTCTATTTTGGTAAAAATCATAGTTTTCATTGGAAACATGCTATGAACGAAAGAGATGAACTAGAGATGATAAGATCTCATTCTAGTACAAGAACATAGTAGATCAGAGGTATGAATAATCATAGAGAAGTATCTATAATGCTATAATAAATCAAAATAGGAATATGATCATAGTTTAAGAAGAAATCATAAGAATCATGTCAAGAATGAATGAGATGATCATAGCACAAGAGAATGAAAAGAGATTGTAAAGATATGACTACAAGGTTGCAGCATCTTCATCATAATCTCAATTCAGAGATGAGAGTGATCATGGAAAGAATAAATCAATAACACAAAAGATAGAATACTAACCTTTAATTGAAGAACAAGAGAGAGAATTTGCAAGATTGCAAGATTAGGTCTTCTTCTTCACTCTTGGAGGCTTGGAGATGGTTTCCCTTCGTTCTCTAAGTGTTATGGAGGCTAGGGATACTAAAATCACGAAGTCATGGGGTATATATAGCAAGATACTCAAAACAGAAGATTCTGTTCGAGTTCAGCATCTCTGGGTCGATTGGCTGGGTAGCATGGCCCAGTCGACCCAAGCAGTCGACCCAGGCTGACAGCAAATCCAAAAGCAGGGATTTGAGGGTCTTCCACTACTCGGAATCAAGCGAAACTTTAAAAACATATTCTATAACATACCTAGCATGGAAAAATGGCTTTAAATCATATCCCACCAAGCTCTAAGGTCATCAACTAATCTTCTCTTCATCAAGGCGTAGTCTCTTCTCTATATCCAACACTGTCTTCAAGTATGGGGCATCATCTTCAATCTCCATAGGTTCAGAGTCGAACACTATATCTTCTACCAATATGGCCCATAGTTGACTTTCACTTCTACTTCGGGTCTTCGGACCTACAGACAAAAGAGTATCCGGGTTAAGGTTAGGGTCGGGTTTCACAACTAGAGTCATCCATTGCATTGGGTCCACTCTCGAACCTCATGCTCGACTTGGATGGCCCACAGTTGTCGCCAACTCGAGGCCCGGGTTTGCGGTTCTGAAAGCATACATGGGTTAACGGGTTAGAAATCTGGGGGATTTCACATTCCTCCCCCCTTAAAAGAAATTTCGTCCTCGAAATTGACGTACCTGAGGCACCAAAGAGGGCAGGATACCTCGCTCGCATTTCATCTTCTTTCTCCCACGAGGCTTCTTCAACTGTGTGATTCTTCCACCGGATCTTCACCAATGGAATGGTTCGATTCCAAAGTTGCTTGTCCTTTCGGTCCAATAACTCAACAACCTCTTCTTTGTAAGACAACTCAGCACTCAATCCTTCAGGCTCTTGTGGTAACAGGTGTTTCGGGTTCTCTATGCATTGACGAAGCATAGAAACATGGAACACGTTGTGTACAGCTGACAAGGATGTTGGAAGGGCTAACCGGTCCCACTTTCTCTAAAATCTCAAAAGGGCCAATATACCTTGGACTGAGCTTCCCTTTGATGCATCTCATCACACCTCTCATTGGTGAGACCTTTAAAAAGGCCCTTTCTCCTACTCAAAATTCAAGGTCTATCCTCCTTTTGTCTGCATAGGATTTCTGCCTAGATTGAGCTGCCTTGATTCTTTCTCTAATCAAGTCAACCATAACTTCAGTGGCTTCTATCAACTCAAGGCCCAAAACTCTTCGTTCTCCAGCTTCATCCCAATAGAGGGGAGTTCTACATGTCTGTCCATACAAAGCCTTGAACGGTGCCATGCCAATGGTAGACTGGTAGCTGTTGTTGTAAGCGAACTCCACCAATCCTAAGTGTTCATCCCAACTTCCACTCATGTCAACTACACAAGCACGAAGCATGTCCTCCAAGATTTGGATGGTTCTTTCAGATGTCCATCCATTTGGGGATGATGAGCTATGCTCAAATTTAGTTTGGTACCCAAAGCCTTTTGCAGACTCTTCCAAAATCTTGATGTAAACCTTGAATCACGATCCAACACAATACTCACTGGTACACCATGTAACCTCACCACGTTATTCACTTATAACTTTGCCAGTTTATCCATGGTGAAGGTAATTTTCATAGGAATGAAGTGCGCCGACTTTGTCAATCTATCAACTACTACCCACACTATGTCATTTCCTTTGTTGGTTCGAGGCAAACCCGTGACAAAGTCCATCGTAATGTCCTCCCACTTCAAACTCGGCACCTGAAGTGGTTGCAAAAGACCCGCAGATGGTTGTCGAACGGCTTTTACCCTTTGGCAAGTCCCACACTCGGCCACAAAGTCTTCAACATCATTTTTCAAACCAACCCACCAATAGTGTCACACCCCACCCGCCGGTCTCGGTTATCGGCCTGACAACCCGTGAGAGTGATCCGTCACAGGATCCACGGTTTTAGTCTATCAATAATTATAAATGCAAGTAAAGACAATCATGAGCAAGAATAAGTTTAATAATTAAATGAAAGGATTACATGAGTCCAAATACTCCAATAAAATAATCAAGGAAAGAATAAATAATCAAAATGAATACGAGTTCAACGGAAGCAATAAAAATGTAATATCCAGCCCTATTCTAACCTTGACCCTGACCCGGATCCACTGTTGTATTCAGGTCCGAGGACCCGAAGTGGTGGAAGAAGAGATTTATGGACCATTCTGATTGATGATCATGATTCGGAGACCGAGCCCATGGACATTGACAATGATACCCCTTGCTTAAATGCATTGTCAGTGTTTAAGGAAAGTTTGCGCATCGGAGAAGATTAATATGGTTGATGTACCAAATGACCTCCTGTGCACAATCCGAAGGTATTCCCCGAAACTAGACTTCTTGATTGAATTGTGGAAGAAAACCTCACTCAATTTGACCTTGTATAGCCTTTCAAATCCCTACTTGAAGTTGCTGTTCTAAACCTGAGTTTTCTGCTGAAAACATTTTGGTCGATACCATCGACCAAGGACCATCGACCAAAATGTCCCGATCGCCAAGTTAATGATTCCATGGAATATTCCTTTTCTATTTAATAGGACCTCGAGCCTTGAGCCTTTTGCAATCATTTTTCTCACCTGGGAACGTGGGGAGAGCTTCCCAAAGCAGCTCCTTGGTTAGTGTGAAGGGTATCTCATCAAAGACACTTAGTTTATCATTGATTCTTGTCTTCATCTTCCACACTAAGGTATGACTCTTCATTCCACTCTCTACCCTACCATTTTCTACTCTTTTCTATTGTCATCTTGCTGATGGGACATTTGGAATGGTGCTGCAACCTTGCAACCACCACTCCAAGTGCCTACTCATGCTCAATCCATGATTCCCTTAGCCATCATTGATGCTAATGCTTATATCTCATGCCTAGCATATGTATTCCATGATTTACCTATTAACATCATACCATTTGATATCAAACTGAGCTATAGAGTGTATTATGTTCATGTTTAACATTGCCATATGATTCCAATCGAATTTCTATTAGTTCCTCTAGCTATTGCATGATATTCCTCATCAATGCAATCAATTCCAACTCATGCCATGATGTTTATCACTTGAACTTGATAGCTCAAATTGGGGCTTTTTAATTAGACCATTGGATTGGGTTAATTCCTTGATTTATAGTGTCCTACTACTGTTGTTAAGTATGCCTCCAAGTTTCAGATTGATCCGAACACCGGAGGACTCATTTCGGACCAAAATCCCCAAAAATCCACTATTCTGCCCGAGGACTATTTTGGTCGATACCATCGACCAAAACCATCGACCAAAGTTGTTGCTGACAGCAACCTTGGTCAGTTTTGACTCAAATGACATCCGATCTTCCCGACTTCTTTTCTAACTAATTATTGATGTTTGTTTAGGGCCTTAACAATTCTATTGGACTATTCTTGGTATTCTTGGTATTCTCAATTCATCATCAACCTATCCAAGGTAAGGATGGTTATATCCATAAACATATAAGTCATCAAGTATTGAACTGTGCTTTATTCAAAGAATGAAATCCCTAGATTCCTTTCAATCATTATGATACTGTTACATATGTGTTAGAACAGTAACATTTAAATCTTTATACATTGGTTGTGTTACTTTATCATTTTGATTTGCTTATGTTTATAATGATTCGTTTCAATATCATGATTTGATTACTATTATGAATATGCATTGGATGCATGAGAATGATGAGATTTGATGTGTGATTGCTTACGTATGACTTGGGATTGGAGGGTGTCCTACTGACACTTCTGTCCTTGGGCATCAGAGGGAATAGTATGGGATGTTCTCCGATGGTGCCTATCGACACTCTCCCGAGTTATTGGATGAGATACATAGGATTGTCTAGTTGTGTGGCTAGGTTCATCCTTGTCGTGTCAGACCCGAATCGGAAGGGCATTGAGACCGAACAACCCGTGGTAGTGTATGGTTGGATGGGCGCTCTAGGCCGGTAGCCAATCCGGTAGGGGACATAAACCATGCTACGGATACCGAAAGGGGCCATTTATTGGTAGAGTTGCATATGGATAGACTTGGGCTCACGGGCGCTCAAGACCGGTAACCAATCCGTGAGAGGACGTGAGAGCTTCCCGTTTACTATATGTGGATGACCAATAGGGTTGATGAGTCCGAAATCCGGGATTTCGCTGACTCTAGTGTGAAGGATACCGGAAAGGATCGCCGGGGCGAGGAATGGACGTATCTGAATCGACTTGACCGACCGAGTAGACGACTTGCATTGGGCTAGGCTTTACTGTGACATGCGCCAGTACTTGACCAAATGGTGATGTGAGAGAGCGGTGACCGATTCCCCTTACCATGGTTTTTTGATGACTTTACCGATCTTCCCCGGGCATTCCCAAGATATGGAAATGGGAGAGTGACTGACGACCCAGAGAAGTACGGTGCTATGACTTAAAGCATGTCTACCTTAGAGACCAGCATTCATAGAGTTAGGCTCATATCTGCATCATATGTTCCATATCACATTGCATTATTATATGCTCTGAATGTGTATGATTTCTAATTATGGAATAACTCCCTTGCTGAGTTCTTCGAACTCATTCCTTTTGTGCAAATGTTTTAGATTACATTCCAGGTACTGAAGATTACGATGGCACCTCCTATGAGGCGGACTATGATTCGACATACTACCCTCTGGGTAGTGGCGTCGGTGAGGATTCGTATATTGGAGCCGAGGTGGATTATTATTCGCAACAGGGTTAGCCCCACAGTTGTGCGGGAGCGGCAACGCTGGGTTTACTTCATCCGTACTGTTGAGGAGACTACCATTAGTATAGAAGAAACCCTAGCATAGTGCCCCATTCCCTTGGTGTATTTGTGGAACCTTGGATTTTGTAATTAACTTGTCTTTGAATTATTCCGGTAATACTTGGATATGTAACTAACTTGATTTAATACTTTTCCGCTGCTCTGAGAGGGTGGCTACCACGCCTTCTCACCCTTTATGATTTTGATCATACCTTATTTATTATCTATGTTCCGCACTCTGATTTAGTTAATCTTGTCTTGTTCATGATACTTGATATTAGCTGTTTTTACCATTGATTATTACTGTTCATGATTGTGTTACCGTGTATGTGGGAGGCATGGACCTCAGATCATTGATCCTTTGACTGTGGATCACATCCCGGGTATTCCAAATGGGGTACCGGCTGGGTGGATGTGACAAAAAAAGAATTAAATAAGTTTATTTCCGGTTTCTTTCTCTAAAGCTAAAAACTTAGACTCAAGTTTATCAAGATGAGGGGTTTTCCAATTCTTCTCCAACGATGTGCAAACTACCTAGCAACCTGTCTCCTCCGCCCATCAATGTGTGCTATAAGCGCATTCCATGCACTCGCATGAGCTCCCGCACATGCTATCTCCATTTCCCATTGCCGGTGCCACATCTTCTTCATACGAGAAGGTTCCTTCATGGGAAACCAATCCATCTTCCGGCATATATCCTCCATCTGTACAAGCTAATAAAACATAGATAAATAAATGAATGAGTTCTGGAGAACTCAGTAAGAACAAACAATGATTCCCATCCATATGTTAAACCAATCAAAAGTGCATATATGATATGTATGAATGCAAAGTATTAATACTGCTAAGATCTAACCATGCATGTCTCTAATAGTTGACATGCTTTAAGATATACACCAGCCCTCCTCTGGGTAGGTCTAGTCACTCTGATCTGACAAGGACTGGTGACCTCTATAAGAATCCTGGGTAAAATGGATAGTCCACATCTGGCTCTCAAACCATGGCTGGGGTTAAGTCAACACTCTCTCACCATGACCATTGGCATGAGTACTGGCGTATATTGGGGTTTCTAATCCAATGCAAGTCATAATGGTAACATACTACATGAAGTCTAGATACATCCCCAACCAACTCGGTTCAGTATCCTTCGCAACCTAGGAATGAGAACCCTCATGGACTAGCTACTGCTATTGAACTCCATTCCATAACCCTATGATCATCCACATATTGTTGGGGTGGAATGCTCTCATGACTCCTCACGACACCCGGTCCATTCCTTGGACGTCCATGAGCCCAACCCTAACATATGCAACCCTACCATTTATATGACCAACAGTGTTGGGGTGGAATGCTCTCATGACTCCTCACGACACCCGGTCCATTCCTTGGACGTCCATGAGCCCAACCCTAACATATGCAACCCTACCATTTATATGACCAACAGTGGACCATCGTCACATCATTGCCGTCACGGGTCATCCGGTTTCAATTCCCCTACCGAAAGAGTAGTAGCATGTGGGGTACCTAGCCATGCAACTTTAGACTCTATCTAGGTATGTCATCCAGTAGTTATGATAGTGCTAGAGACATCAGCGAGCATGTGTCCCATACTACAGCCCTCTGATATCCCAAGCTAGGATATCCCCATGGAATTCCCCTTCCATTAGAACCACAAACTATCAACCATTACAATATCATATTCATAATCAACAAAGTATAAGTAAAGACAGTACAAACAACAAGCATATAATAAGATCAGCATGCTAAACAAGGTTACAGCAGCATATGAAATAAAAGAACAGTAATAACAGACACTGGACTAGCATGTTTAAGTTATTTCATAAAGAAAGGATTGTATGTCCTTAGCTGTAATTATGTAGAATTCCTCTAACTTGCAATCCAGGAACAATTATAAGACTTCTACTTGAAATAGAGAACACCTATATACAGGGTTACAATAAGGTATAAGTCGAATGAATCAAATCAGATCAAAACCAAAAATCATTTGGCCATTGGAAACCAGCTGGTCGCTTGGGCCGGTCGCTTAGGCTGAGCGACCGCCACAAGTGACCGCCCCAAAAACAAAGAGTTTCAATCCGAAACTCAGGCTTTTGATCATCCGTTTTCAATCCGAATTTTGAATGATCATAGTCCAAATTTCAAATCTATCACTCCCATAACCAAGGGTGATACTAAACCTAACCAATGACATCAAATTGGTTATCTAGAATCCTCCCTCTTGATTAGATCAGCCCTTTTCAAGAAAGTAGGGTTTTGTTTTCGGATTTGATCTCACCAAGATCATCAAAAAGGTAGACAATGCAATAGAAGGATCAAGAACAACCCAAGGGGAACACTAATCTACTTTTATCATAGCTTAAAGTGAAGTATGAGTGAACAGGGAATCACTTACCTCAACCAGATCAGCTATGAAGGACAAGAGAACCTTCTGGAACACTGACAACACTTCAGATCACCTTCCAGCATGTCTCCACAGCCGTTTATCCTAAAAAAACAATAATCCTGAATATAATATTCGTAAAATAGGCGAGGGTTACTATTTATAGGAGTCTGGGGGCAAAATAGGGCAAATCCCCGCAACTAGGACCAGGCGGTCACTTGGGGCGGTCGCTTGGTCTAATCAACCTCTACTAGCAACCGCCCCCAAGTATATTGCTATACAAGGGTGCTTTGCTCAGGGGGTTGATGTCCAAGTACAACCTAACCCTAATGTACACATGGGGGAGGTCTTACCTTCATTCCGGACATCTCCAGACATCACTTGCCTTCCAGAAGTCCAACTACCAAGCAAGGCAAGCTCTTCATCAAGAGAATCCAGATCCATGGGTTCAGGGTATGGATCATGGGACTTCTATCCGGACACTCCACAAAATTACCCGGCTAGACCTTCGGGTTCTCGGACCTGCAATACGGATCCCGGGTTAGAAATATGGGGGTTGTTACAAATAGTGCTCCTACAAATCCTTGTACATCTTGGTGCTACTGGGATGCACGGTGAACACGGAGTGATGTGCTTCATCCAAAATTTATTTTCTAAGATCTTCATTCGCCGGTACACACATTCTTCCCCTGTATATTAGAGCATTATCGGAAGATAAAGAGAAATCAATTACCTCTTGAGGATCCAACGAAATCTTCTCTAGCTTTTCTTGCAACAAAGGATCCAAGGGCTGTAAGGTAATGATTCTATCTCTAAGGGTAGGCCTTACTGTCAAAGTGGCAAGAATTACATTAGACCCTTCTGGCAAAATCTCCAACTCCAAACCCATAATGGAGTTCAAAAAGGCTTGCTAACTGCATTAAGATCAAACACTTCTCAAGTGCTCTTCCTACTCAAAGCATCGGCCACCACATTTGCTTTACCGGGTAGTACCTGGATATCGCAATCGTAGTCCTTCACTAACTCCAACCACCGATGTTGTCTCATATTCAACTCCTTCTGGGTGAAGAAGTATTTCAAGCTTTTGTGGTTGGTAAATATGACAATCTTCTCTCCATAAAGGTAATGGCGCCATATGTTCAAAGCAAAGACTACCGCTGCCAACTCAAGGTCATGAGTGGGATAGTTGTGATCATACTCCTTGAGTTGCCGTGATGCATAAGCTACCACTTTCCTGTGTTGCATCAATACACAACCAAGACAGATCTTTGATGCATTAGTGTAAACTGTCATTCCTCCAGAATTATCGGGTACAGTCAAGACTGGTGCATTGGTCAACCTCTTCTTCAACTCTTGGAAGTTCCTTTCACAAGACTCACTCCACACAAACTTTACACCCTTCCTTGTCAACCTTGTCATTGGGGCGAATAACCTAGAGAAGTTCTCAATGAATCTCCTATAGTATCCAGCAAGTCCCAAGAAACTTCTAATTTTAGTAATTGACTTGAGCTGATCCCAATCCGCCACTACCTTGACCTTATCGGGGTCCACCTTGATTCCATCCGCAGATACAACATGACCCAAGAATACCACTAGTGAAAGCCAAAACTCACGCTTGGAGAACTTTGCATATAGCTTCTTCTCTCTCAACCTTTGCAAAGCAAACTTCAAGTGTTCGGCATGCTCCTTCTCATCCTTAGAATAAATCAAGATGTCGTCAATAAAGACTATTATAAATTTATCTAAGACATCATGAAATATCCTATTCATCAAGTCCATGAAAACAGCGGGTGCATTAGTAAGACCGAATGGCATCACCTTGAATTCGTAATGGCCATATCGAGTCCTAATAGCTGTCTTGTACGCGTCACATGCCTTTACTCTTAGTTGATGATATCCCGACCTTAAGTCAATCTTGGAGAATACCGAGGCTCCCTTCAACTGGTCAAAAAAATCATCAATTCTTGGTTAAATAATACCTATTCTTGATGGTGAGTTTGTTCAACTCTTTGTAGTCAATACAAAGCCTCATGCTTCTATCCTTTTTCTTCACGAACAACACCGGAGCTCCCCAAGGAGATACACTAGGCTGGATGAAACCTCTTCCTCGCAATTCATTTAGTTGGTCTTGAAGTTCTTGCAACTCTAGTGGTGCCATCCTGTATGGAGCTTTGGACACAGGTGCGGCTCCAGGTACTAGTACAATGGCAAATTCCAACTCTCTTTCTGGGGGTATTCCAGGTAATTCATCGGGGAACACATCCTTGAAGTTCTTCACTACTTCAATGGGCTTCACTTCCTTCTTATCTTCTATAAGAGAACATAGTTTAGCACATCCAACCAGTTCCTTGACTTGGAGTGCCGCCACTATAGTCTTATCACAATGCTTTCCCAAATCACCTTGGAATTCTAAAACAGAGCCACCAACTGGATGAAATTGGACTCTCTTCTCAGAACATGAGATGACTGCCTTATGAGCTGTTAGCCAGTCCATGCCTAAGATAGCATCAAAGTCCTTCATATCCAATTTCACTAGTTGAGCCTCTAAATCTTTTCCTTCAACAGTTATAGAACAAGGTCCAACTACTTCATCAAGTTTTACTAGAGACTGAGTAGGTGTACTAACCACTAGTTCATGACACAATTTACTAGATGGTAAAGAATTACGCCTCACAAATGATGATGCAATGAATGAGTGATGCTCCAATGTCAAATAATACAAATGCAGGAATTGAAGCAATAAGAGTGTACCTATCACCACATCATGACTCTGGTCTATCTCAGTTACAGTCACACTAAACATCTTTCCCACCTGAGGTTGCTGAGGTGGCCTGAAAGAAGTATTAGGTTGAATTCCTTTCTATGGACAAAAGCGAGCCATATGTCCAAGCTTCTTGTAGATGAAGCATATGAGCTCTCCCTGACCTCAAATAGAGTTGGGCCGAGCTGCAAGCCTAGGACGTCGACAGGACGCGGATTTGCATAGATAGGTCCTAATGGTGGAGTAGTACCAGCTGGCCTCATAGGTACACCACTAATTCCACTACCAAACCCTGCTCCTCTAGGTTGAAACTGCGGAGTGGGGTAAGGTGAGGGCCTTGCAAACCTTCCCTGATTTCTGCTCACATAAGGACTAGGACCCTCATTAGCTAGACTCCTCTGCAGATGGTAGGTTTCTCTTTCACATTCTTCAATCTTCTTCGCTGCTTGCACCACTTGAGCATAATTCACGATAGGTTGTATGGCCATATAAGTTTTGATGGTTGGCCTCAAACCCTTCGAAAATTTCTTGGCTTTCTCCAAGTCAGCCCTCATAAAAACCGGAGCAAATAAGAAGAGCTCCTCAACTTCTATTGATAATCGAGAACATAAAGAGGTCCTTGCTGAAGTGCCAAGAATTTAGCTTCCTTGGAGTCTCTTACCGACACTGGGAAGTAGTTTTGACAGAACACTTCTTTGAAAATTTCCCAAGTGATCACCAGGTGTTGTGCCGCCAAGACAGGTTGTGTGGCATTCCACCACGCATCCGCCTCATGTTGAAGCTTTTGTTCCGCGCATACTATCTTTTGTTCTTCATCACACCTTAAGTGACGGAAGGCCTTCTCCATTTCCCTCAACCGTTTATTTGGGAACAAGACATCCTTTGTGATCCTTGTGAATGCTGGGACATGAAGCTTGAGGAATTGCTCCATCAGTCTACTGTGAGATACAAAACCAAAAGTCCCATCATTCCCTCCTTGAGCGGAGGTTCTAGCACCATGAGCTTGAGGTGCAGGCCTGTTCCCTATAGCCACTACTCCTTGCATGAGCGCATTGATCTGAGTCTGCTGCTGCTGCATCATGTTCGTCATGATGTTGAACACATCTTGAGTTGTGGCCAATGGTGGAGCATTTGGCAAGCCACCACTTGGAGGGAGGGGTGTCTCAGTAGTTGGTGGAGGAACTCCACTCCCTTCTTCATGTCTTGAACCACTTGTTTGGCCCACGGCCACTCCCATTTCCAATGGCTCGATTTCTCAAATTGATCACCCTTTCAAGACCATGAGATTTGTCATTTTCAAATTCACAAAAGCACAAGGTTAAAACATCCATCTTTAGTATGTAATTCAAGAAAGCCAAGCATTAGAAGCATAAACAAGCATTAAAAACAAATGTCCAAAAGACCCCAAATTTTTAATTGATTTTTTAAAATTTTATTTTTGGGGCCAGGGGGTTGGGCCGGTCCCATGTCAGACAGCCCGTCTGACCGGGTGCCCCCTGTCTCTGGTAAACAAAATATTTACCAGAGACCGAAGATCTCACGGCCAGCGCGCGCGGCGCGCGTGCTGGCGTGTGCTCCGCACGCCCAAACGGGTTTGGGGGGGGGATCTTTGATGACCACCCAACCCAGAAAAAACTTTTCACCATTTTTTTACTTTTACACTCTCTCCTTGCTTTTTCTTGCTTTTGGGTGAAATCTCCCACATTTCACGCCTAGATCTAGTCATGTACAACCCCCAAACACAAGATTTAACAGCATTTCGTCCACGAAATCACAGTTAAGCTCTCTCCTCACACCAGAGTGCTAGAGGTCTTGGCTCAACATCATTCTCTTGTTTGATTTCCCCTGGTTACTTCACTCGGTTTCAATATTTTTCAGACTTATGTTTGTATTATTATTATGCGTGTTTGTCCACGCTTACCCTTAATATTTGGGTTGTAATATTTTAGGACTTACGTATTTTATAAGTTATGCAACTTATCATTTCTTATACTTATTGTGCTTTATGCTTTTGTTTAATTAATAGCATCAGTGTGATTTTGCATTTCATATAGTTATTGTATCTTGTTTCATTTAGATTCATTATGCAAATGTTATGATAACTTCTCTAGGTTCATATTAAGCCTATTATTCACCTCTATTTTATAGAGTCATTTATGGATTGATGACTCAAGATGTCCTTGCTATATCACATAGGTGTTAGGACTTGTATGAACCTCGGCTCTGATACCACCTTCTGTCACACCCCACCCAGCCAAATCCGGTCATACCCGAATACCCGTGGGGGTGATACTCCGCAAGACCTAGGTTCAATGACAATTCCATACAACACATGATTGAAAGGACAAGAATAATCAAGTTCAAGTATTAAAATCCAAAATCCAAAATATCGATTACAATCATCCAATGTTTAGAATCCAAAGTCATAAACGTCAGAGTTTAAAAGAAAAGTCCATAGTTTGTTCGTAGCAGAAGCCTCTAAAGAAGATTCTAATGGAAATTGACTCCATAAGAACAATCCAGACAGGAGCATGACGCATCATGTGCATCCACCTCTTCCCCGATCACGCTTTCATGGAAATCTCCCACTGAAGGATCCTCCATAGGAGTGGGGTCCTCATAACTTGTAGAGAAGTCTAAAATATACACAAATAAAGGAGTGAGTTCATAGAACTCAGTGAGGTTAACTAGCATCCATGTCATGCATTCATCCATCATTTCCACATCATAAATATAAGATAAGCATGTGATTAACAATATAGCCAAAATGATGTATGATTATGATAAGATGTTCCTAACTTTATCATGTAGTCTCTATGGTAGACACGCTTTAAGTATAAACACCAATCTCCTTTGGGCAGTCTCAGTCACTCTCCCTCAACAATAGATGTCTATTGGGTTCTGTGCGGTTGTTGGGTAAAGTCCTGTTGATCCGTGGTTGGGTTATAGGTCATCACTCTCTCACCTCACCATTTGGTATGAGATTTGGCGTGTGTCAATGATAATCCTAGCCCAATGCAAAGTCATACAGTCTCGTACTACATATGGTTCGGATATCTCCCCTCATGCCTAGTGCCCTTTTGGTCGATACCTTCCCACCTATGAATGGAATCCTCAATGGAAGGCATCTGTTGGACCCATTCCTTAATCTAGTGGTTGTCCACATATAATATACACGATGCTCTGCATGTCCTCTCATGGATTGGTTACCGGTCTTGAGCGCTCAGGAGCCCTTATATATTATATGCAACTCTATCTCTCTATGATGATAGTGGGCCTATTCGACATCTAGGACTTAGCCACTAGCATTACGGGTTAACCAGCTTCAATACCCCTACCAGAAGGGTAGTAGTACTCATCGGGATTCCTAGCCCAATACTTCTAGACACCTATCATTTATGCAATTTAAATATAGATACCATCACAAGACGACGCTCCGTCTTACACCATTTAAGGCATGCATATATAAAATAAGAAAATTGGGGATGCCTAACATTATAGAATAACATAAAACTACAATACGCTATAAAAGGAAGAATCCATATGATACACTAACAACTGTATTCAGTAAAGGAAGGAAACTAAAAGCAAAAGCAATAATAAAATTGACAAATATTTTATAAAGATAAACCTACTCAAAAGAAGACATTAGCCACATGGGAAACTAGTGGAGAAACAAAAGAAGGGATTCAACACCCTCACGGCTCACGCATTCACACAGCCACTGGGGAAGCCTGACCTCCAAAAACATAAAGAATAATGGATTTTGTTAAAAAATATAATGGTCAAATAATACGAGGGGCACAAGGTATAACCCTTAAGGCTAAAACGTGTAACTTCGTCTTCAAATCATCGTTGGTTTGTTATTATAATGGAACAGTTCCAATCATTGTTACAATACCCACCAATATCTTACACCAGAGAATAGGGATATGAAGTGAAGCCAAGAGAGAAAAAAAAATTATTATTTAGCAGCAATTAAAGAGAATTTTGATAAGGTGGGCATGTGGTATTTACACCATGCCGTACCAATCCTTTTTGAGATAAAATAAATAAATTTAACTAAAACGAATAATTGATTCTAGTTTTACAGGGGAAGGCTCGACGCCAATTGTTGGGACTTCTAGGGTTTTCCTTAAAACCCTAAAAAATAATAAAATCATGCAAGAACTAGAATACAATATAATAGATTAGGAAGTATTAGACATACCTTATACCAGACGTATATTGAAGAAGATTGATGCAAACCTTGGATGCCAAATCTGCAGAGTGACGAAGCCTTCTCCAATCTCCTCGTCTTTCTACCGTACGTCTTTCTTGTGGAGAGAGAAGAGAACTAAAGAACTTGAGAGATTGGAGGGACCCCATCATAGCTATTTATAATAGCAATCCCAAACCCTAGTCCACTTCCACAATGAACTGGTTTGGCCCATCTCAAACCTAATGGCAGTGCATTGGCCT
Organism: Hakea prostrata; assembly: GCF_041222555.1. NCBI lineage: Eukaryota > Viridiplantae > Streptophyta > Magnoliopsida > Proteales > Proteaceae > Hakea > Hakea prostrata. Next base: position 32,795,813 of record NC_142603.1, read on the forward strand.
GATGTGTTGAGACCCCCATCAATTATTAACCCCAATAATTAATCTAAACCCATGTATTGCCTAGGATAAACCTAACAATCAGTACCTGCAACACAATCTAAAGAAAACATGTCCCCCGAAGGGTGAGCTCAAAAGAGCTCAGCAAGCAGTTCAAACACAATTAACAATTATAAACATCAAAATCTCAAGAACAAGAACAAGGCATAAATGCAAATGATATGAGGTAGTATGCAAGTATGCTTCTAACTCTATATATGCTGGTCTCTATTGGCAGACACGCATTCAGATAAATCACCATACTCCTCTAGGTAGGTCTCAAATCACTCTTCCTCAACCTTCTCGGTGTCACACCCCACCCAGCCGGATCCGGCCATACCTGAATACCCGTGGGGGTGATACACCGCAGGACCTAGGTTCAGTGACAATTCCATACAACACAAGATATAGAAAATTAAAAGGACAAGCATAAATCAAGTTCTAATAATAAGTTATTAAATCTGGATTATCAAAAGGTTACAATCATCTATTATCTAAAGTTAATCAAAATGGACATCAGAGTTTGAAGGAAGTGTAGATTGTCATAGCGGAATTTAAACTAAACTAATGGAATCCAACCTCATAAGAATAGTCTCTGCACGGGCATGAAGCTCCATGCAAGTCTACATCTTCTTCAGTCACTCCTTCAAAAAAGCCTGTCGGCGACGAGTCCTCCACTTGGAAGGAGTCCTCATAACCTGCAAAATATTCTAATAGAAACAGACATATAAAAAAGAATGAGTTCAACAAAACTCAGTGAGGTCAATTCAACATCTTATCATACATTCGTCTACAAGATTCCACATCATATCATGCATTTGTGCACAAGATCCCACACCACACATATAGTTTGAGTATCGATAATGTAATTAATGATAGTGGTATGATGTATGAATGATTATGATATTATGCTCCTAACTCTATCATGAGGTCTCTATGGTAGATATACATTAAGTTTGTACACCAATCTCCTTTGGGCAGTCTCAGTCACTCTCCCTCAACAACAGACGTCTATTGGGTTCTCTGCGGTTGTTGGGTAAAGTCCTGTCAAGCCATGGTTGGGGTATAGGTCACCACTCTCTCACATCACCGTTTGGTATGAGATTGGCGCTTGTCAAGGATAATCCTAGCCCAGTGCAAAGTCATACGGTCTCGTACTATATATGGTCCAGATATCTCCCCTCATGCGTAGTGCCCTTTTGGTTCAATACCTTTCCACCTCTGTATGAAATCCTCAACGGGAGACATCTGTTGGATCCCATTCCTTAACTCAGTGGTCATCCACATATAATGGACAAGATGCTCTCCATGTCCTCTCACGGATCATTTCACCGGTCTTGAGCGCCCAGGAGCCCTTATCTATTATATGCAACCCTACATCTCTATGATGATAGTGGGCCTGCTTGACGCTCAGGACCCAGCCACTAACATCACGGGTTAACCGGCTTCAATACCCCTTCCGGAAGGGTAGTAGTACTCATGAGGTTACCTAGCCAAACACTTGTAGACACTTAACATTCATGTACTTGAGTCTACATGCATACTAATGTAAGTTCACTAGGGTAATGGGCAAACCCACAACCCTAGTTTGAAACATAAAATAAAAAGAGTAATTTAATTCAACATCATCCATATATCTTCATATCAATAATTTAGAATTTGAAAATAAAAGAAAACACTCAATCCATTCAATCTCATCCATCTCATCCATTCTCATACTGTTTTCAAAGAATATTGAAAATAGAAGCAAAGATACTTGTTTACCTTTCATTCGCGCAAAGTCCAACACATAATCACAAGATAATAAATATTAAAGCAAGACAATATATAAATAATGAAATTTAATTACATAATTAAACATGCAAGATAAGGTTGAATATATTTCTCACCTTTTTAGTTAGCATAAGCTCTCCAAAGTTCCACAAAGTCACACTTACGAGTTGGTGATTATAATCAAAATAAACCTAATCATGTAAGAGGATCATAAGACACAAATTAGAAGTCAATTGGGTTTTAAAAAAGTTTCCAAAATCACCCAACAAAAGCCTAATCTACCAACTAGTTTCGAACCCACCTTTCTCAACCTAGTTTCGGCGAAAATCAAATTTCACCATCGATTCGAAGTCGAATCGAAACAAAACTTTGGGAATGTCTAATTGGCAGAAATAGGGTCCTAAGTATACCTTCAATTTGATCTAATCCCATCTCAATCAAAAAGCCCCAATTTTGGGCTCTCGCGAGTGCTCTCGGCTGAGTCTGAGAGCCAAAAAGCAAAATCATTTGCAACGATTCGCACAAATCACTTACAAACCAAATGGAAACATAAAGGAAACTATTTGCAAGCATTCAAAACACCTATCATGTTACAACTACTCAAATCCAACATTTATTGCAAAGAACTACTCCTAAAACAAATCCCAAAGAATAGGGTTTGATGATTCTTACCTTTCCTAACGTTTCCACAATGATTTGGGTGTCAGCCCGCGTCCGAACGGTTAGGAACCTTCCTCTCCCTTGGTTTCACCTCCTCCTTGAGCCTTAGCCTCATACTAGCAACATAAAATGCGAGTATGAGTGAAAGAGAGCTTCAAAATAGGGTTTTAAAGGGTAAAACCCGATTCTGCCCCGAACTGGGCTAGGGGAGGTCGACTGGCTGTTCAACTGGCCTGACCGACTGGCCCTGGTTGAGGGGCCAAATGAAGTCCAAATTGGGAGATCTTTGGCTTATTAGAAAGGTCTTTTGATACTCTTTGTTTTGATACCTTATTCGCGTCAATCAGATTCTCCATCACCGATCTATGGCCGTTCCAAGATCACCCTTTTTACACCATTATGATTAATCTTCTCTCTTCAATTAAACTTTAGGAGAGTTGATGAGTCATCACAAGGGTCATCCACCGACATTGGTTCCATTTCTAACCCTTCGGGCTCCACTTGAATGGCCCACATTTGTCGTCAACTCGAGGCCCGATTTTCTCGATTTTGAAGCCATGGGTTAAAGGGGTAGAAATCCGAGGGATTTCACATTCCTCCCCCTTAAAAGAAATTTCGTCCTCGAAATTGAGGTGCCTGAGGTGTCAAAGTGGATATGATACTTCTCCCACATTTCATCTTCTGTCTCCCACGAGGGTTCTTCTACTTTGTGATTCTTCCATCGGATCTTCACCAAAGGAATGGTTTGATTTTGGAGTTGCTTGTCCTTTCGATTCATTACCTCAGCAGCCTCTCCTTCATAAGACAAATCCGCACTCAATCCTTCAGGTTCCTGTGGTAATAAGTGTTTCGGGTTCTCTTTGCATTGACGAAGCATAGAAACGTGGAACACACTATGCACACCTGCCAAAGATGTCGGAAGTGCCAACCCATATGCAGCCTGTCCCACCTTCTCTATAATCTCAAAAGGACCAACATATCTTGGACTAAGCTTCCCCTTGACGTTGAACCTAATCACACCTCTCATTGGTGAGACTTTTAGAAAAGCCCTTTCGCTACTCGAAATTCAAGGTATGTCCTTTTATTTGTATAAGACTTCTGCCTGGACTGAGCTATCTTGATTCTTTCTCTGATCAAGTCAACCATAGCTCCATTAGCTTCTATCAACTTAGGGCCAAAAACTCTTTGTTTTCTAGCTTCATCACAACTTCCACTCATGTCAACTACTCAAGCACAATGCATGTCTTCCGAGATTTGAATGGTTCTTTTAGATTGTCCATCCATTTGGGGATGATGAGCTATACTCAAACTCAACTGGGTACCCAAAGCTTTTGCAGACTCTTCCAAAATCTCTTTTCTAAGCCTTCATCCACCGGTACACATATTCTTCCTCTGTACATTAGAGCATCGTCGGAGGATAAAGAAAAATCAATCACCTCTTGAGGGTCTGAAGAAATCATCTCTAGCTTCTCTTGCAACAAAGGATCCGAAGGTTGTAAGGTAATGATCCTATCTCTTAGGGTAGGCCTCACTGTCAAAGCGGTAAAGATTACCTCAAAACCTTCCGGCACAATCTCCAACTCCAACTTCATAATAGAGTTGAGCAAAAGCTTACTAATAACATTAAGATCAATCACTCCTCGAGTGCTCTTCCTACTCAAGGCATTAGCCACTACATTTACTTTACCTGGATGATACTGGATATCGCAATAGTAGTCTATTACTAGCTCCAACCACCGGTGTTGTCTCACATTCAACTCCTTCTGAATTTTCGGTCTTATGCTCGGTGAACAATGGCTATCTTTTCTCCAAAAAGATAGTGGCACCATAATATCAAAGCAACGACCACCGCAACCAACCCAAGATCATGAGTGGGATAATTGTGTTCATAAACCTTGAGTTGCTGTGATGCATAAGCTACCACTTTCTCGTGTTGCATCAAAACACAACCAAGGCCGATCTTCGATGCATCCGTGTAGACCGTCAATCCTCCAAAGTTATCAGGTACAGTCACAACCGGTGCATTGGTCAATCTCTTCTTCAACTCTTGGTAGTTCTTTTCACATGATTCACTCCACACGAACTTCATACCTTTCTTCGTCAACCTTGTCATCAGGGTGAATAACCTAGAGAAGTTTCTCGTAACCTCCTATAGTATTCGGCAAGTCCCAATAAACCTCTAATTTAGGCAACCGACTTAGGTTGATCCCAATCCACCATTGCCTTGACCTTATCTGGATCCACTTTGAGTCCATCCGTAGTTACAACATAACCCAAGAACATTTCTTGTGAAAACCAAATTTCACACTTGGAAAACTTCGCATACAACTTCTTCTCTCTCAACCTTTGCAAAGCAAACCTCAAGTGTTCAACCTGCTCCTTCTCATCCTTTAATAATTCAAGGTGTCATCAATAAACTATTATAAATTTGTCTAAGACATCATGAAATATCCTATTCATCAAATCCATGAAAGCAGCTAGTGCATTAGCCAGTTGTCCAAGTGATGCCATTCGACCTTACAAATCCCTACCGCAAGTCAATTTTAGAGAATATCGAGGCCCCTTCAACCCATCAAACAAATCATCAATCCTCGGTAGATGATATCAATTCTAGATAGTAAGCTTGTTCAACTCTCTATAGTCGAAACACATCCTCATACTTCTATCCTTCTTCTTCACGAACAACACCGGAGCTCCTCTAGGAGATACACTAGGTTGGATGAAATCTCTCCCTAGTAACTCTTTAAGTTGACCTTAAAGTTCTTTCAACTCCATCAGTGCCATCCTGTATGGTGCTTTGGATACAAGTGTAGCTCTGGGTACCAGTTCAGCAACCTCTAACTCCCTTCCGGGGGTATTCCAAGTAATTTGCCAGGAAAACATCCTTGAAGTTCTTCACCACTTCAATGTCTTCAATGGACTTCACTTCCTTCTTTTCTTATGGAAGCCCATAGTTTAGCACCCCCACTAGTTCCTTTGTCTGGAGTGCCACCACTATAGTCTTCTCCACGATGTTTTCCCACATCACCAGGAACTCGAAAACAAGGCCATTAACAGAATGAAATCGAACTTTCCCCATCAAGACATGAGATGGCTACTTTGTGAGCTGCCAACCAATCCATGCCAAAGATTGCACTAAAATCCTTCATATCCAACTTCACAAGTGCACAAGCCCAATACATCCATCTCTTGTATTTAACCTCAAGCCAACCAACCATTTGAGCTTAAGGCAAACATAAATACCAATTGAAGTGCTTAAAAGGTCCCCCAAATTTTATTTATTATTATTATTATTATTATTATTATTATTATTATTATTATTTATTCTTCTACTTCAAGGGGTCTCTGGAATAAGGGGCCAAGGAAAAAGAAATTTCAAATTTTTTTTAAAGAAGACTGGGAGGGTTTATGAAATCAGGGGCCCAAAAGGAAAAGAAGAATTTTTTTAAAAAAAAACCTGGGGCAGGGGGGTCGGGCCGGTCGCACGTCAGACCGCCCGTTTGACCGGGGGTTCCCTGCCTCTGGTTTGTTTACTAGAGGCAAGGGCCACGCAGCCAGCCCGCGTTGCGCTGCGCTCGCGGGTGCTCCTATATCCCCCAAAACACTTTTTTTTTTCAACATTTTTCCACCTTTTTTTTATAATTTTTTTATTTATTACCTTCTCTCTTGCCTTGGGGGGAGTTCTTTTACACTTCCTAAGTTAAATCTAGCTATGCACGATGCTCAAACGCGAGGTTCGGCGGCATCTCTTCCATGGAACCAAAGGTAGGCTCTCTCGACATACCATTTGTGAGATTTCGACACAATTCGGCTGGATGCTCTACATTCCATACGACTTCTGAGACTCTAGGTGTGGCTTTTCATCAGTTATCGATTTCTTCCATGCTTAAGAGGATAAAGGCTCAAAAGGAGAGGATAGGGTCCTATATGTATACCTTGGGAGAAAGATTTGCACTACTGGAGAAGGAGTCAGATCCAGGAGGGACCAGACAGATCACCGGGGCCAATCACCTAAATAGATAGTGCTAGGAGTTTCCTTTTATGCTTTCACAAATGTATTTCCTTTCAGACTTGTAAAAACCTCTTATGTGATTAATGAAATTCAGTTTGTCTCACTTATGTTATTGTACATTATCCATTTCTTTTGTTGTATTAGTAATTGTAAATGTTTAGTTATGATTTATAACTCATAACGACCACTCACGACCATTACTCCCAACAACGAATCTCGACTCAAACTCATACGACAACACATGATGACAACACGACTCAGACTTATGAGAACTTACTCTTGACAGTACCTCACAACAAAGACTCACCCACAAAGACGACTCACAACGAAAACTTTCAACTCAAGACTCAACTCAAAACTCAATACACATACACAATAACTTAAAACTGACAACTTAACTTTAACCATGACTACAACCCAAGTACAAGTCATAAACTTTAATTATTGTGCATTATTCAAACATGGTATTTTATGCTTCATTTATTCAAATTTCTAATCCAAGTTTTCTATTATTCACTTCTAAGAAAGATTTAAGTCACTTCTGGATCTATGACTCAAGGATGCCCCTACGATATCACATGGAGTTAGGACTTGTATGAACCAAGGCTATGATACCACCTCTATCACACCCCACTCAGCCGGATCCGGCCATACCCGAATACCCGTGGGGGTGATACACCGCCAAGTCCTAGGTTCAGTGACAATTCCATACAACACAAGATATAGCATAATTAAAAGGACAATAATAAATCAAATTTTAATAATAAGTTATTAAATATGGATTATCAAAAGGTTACAATCATCCATTATCTAAAGTTAATCAAAATGGACATCAGAGTTTGAAGGAAGTGTAGATTGTCATAGCGGAATTTAAACTAAACTGATTCCCTAAAGGAATCCAACCTCATAAGAACAGTCTCTGCATGGGCATGAAGCTCCATGCAAGTCTACATCTTCTTCAGTCACTCCTTCAAAAAAGTCTGTCGGCGACGAATCCTCCATTTGGAAGGAGTCCTCATAACTTGCAGAATATTCTAATAGAAACAGACATATAAAAAGGAATGAGTTCAACAGAACTCAGTGAGGTCAACTCAACATCTTATCATACATTCGTCCACAATATTCCACATCATATCATGTATTCGTACACAAGATCCCACACCACACATATAGCTTGAGTATTGATAATGTAATTAATGATAGTGGTATAATGTATGAATGATTATGATATTATGCTCCTAACTCTATGATGAGGTCTCTATTGTAGACATGCATTAAGTTTGTACACCAATCTCCTTTGGGGGTCTCAGTCATTCTCCCTCAACAAGAGACGTCTATTGGGTTCTCCGCGGTTGTTGGGTAAAGTCCTGTCAAGCCATGGTTAGGGTATAGGTCACCACTCTCTCACATCACCGTTTGGTATGAGATTGGCGCGTGTCAAGGATAATCCTAGCCAAGTGCAAAGTCATACGGTTTCGTACTACATATGGTCTGGATATCTCCCCTCATGCGTAGTGCCCTTTTGGTTCGATACCTTTCCACCTATGTATGAAATCCTCAACGGGAGACATCTGTTGGATCCCATTCCTTAACTCAGTGGTCATCCACATATAATAGACAGGATGCTCTCCATGTCCTCTCAGGGATCATTTCACCGGTCTTGAGCGCCCAGGAGCCCTTATCTATTATATGCAACCCTACATCTCTATGATGATAGTGGGCCTGTTTGACGCTCAGGACCTAGCCACTAACATCACGGGTTAACCGGTTTCAATACCCCTTTCGGAAGGGTAGTAGTACCCATGAGGTTACCTAGCCAAACACTTCTAGACACTTAGCATTCATGTACTTAAGTCTACATGCATACTAATGTAAGTTCACTAGGGTAATGGGCGAACCCACAACCCTAGTTTGAAACATAAAATAAAAAGAGTAATTTAATTCATCATCATCCATATATCTTCATATCAATAATTTAGAATTTGAAAATAAGAGAAAACACTCAATCCATTCAATCTCATTCATCTCATACATTCTCATATTGTTTTTAAAGAATATTGAAAATAGAAGCAAAGATACTTGTTACACCTTTCATTCGTGCAAAGTCCAACACATAATCACAAGATAATAAATATTAAAGCAAAGCAATATATCAATAATGAAATTTAATTACATAATTAAACATGCAAGATAAGGTTGAATATATTCCTCACCTTTTTAGTTAGCATAAGCTCTCCAAAGTTCCACAAAATCACACGTACGAGTTGGTGATTATAATCAAAATAAACCTAATCATGTAAGAGGATCATTAGATATAAATTAGAAGTCAATTGGGTTTTAAAAAGTTCCCTAAATCACCCAACGAAAGCCTAATCTGCCAACTAGTTTCGAACCCACCTTTCTCAACCTAGTTTCGGCGAAAATCAAATTTCACCATCGATTTGAAGTCGAATCAAAACGAAACTTTGGGAATGTCTAATTGGCAAAAACAGGGTCCTAAGTATACCTTAAATTTGATATAATCCCATCTCAATCAAAAAGCCCCAATTTTGGGCTCTCGCGAGTGCTCTCGGTTGAGTCTGAGAGCTAAAATGCAAAATCATTTGCAACGATTCGTACAAATCACTTACAAACCAAAGGAAAACATAAATGAAACTATTTTCAATCATTCAAAACACCTATCATGTTACAACTACTCGAATCCAACATTTATTGCAAAGAACTATTCCTAAAACAAAGCCCAAAGAAGAGGGTTTGATGATTCTTACCTTTCCTAACTTTTCCGCAATGATCTGGATGCCGGCACGCGTCCGAACGGTTAGGAACCTTCCTCTCCCTTGGTTTCACCTCCTCCTTGAGCCTTAGCCTCGTACTAGCAACAAAATATGCGAGTATGAGTGAAAAAGAGCTTCAAATAGGGTTTTAAATGGTAAAACCCGATTCTGCCCCGAACTGGGCTGGGGGAGGTCAATCGGCTGTTCAACCTGCCCGACCCACCGGCCCTGGTTGAGGGTCCAAATTGGGAGATCTTTGGCTTGTTGGAAAGGTCTTTTGACGCTCTTTGTTTTGATACCTTATTCGCGTTAATCGGATTCTCCATCACTGATCTATGGCCATTCCAAGATCACCCTTTTTACACCATCATGATTAATCTTCTCTCTTCAATTAAACTTTAGGAGAGTTGATGAGTCATCACAAGGGTCATCCACCAACATTGGTTCCATTTTCAACCATTCGGGCTCCACTTGAATGGCCCACATTTGTCGTCAACTCAAGGCCCGATTTTCTCGATTTTGAAGCCACGGGTTAAAGGGGTAGAAACTCGGGGGATTTCACACTCGGTCTATTGGGTTCTTCGCGATAATTGGGTTAGGGCATCCTTCTCAAACATTCCATGGTTGGGGTTTAGGTCACCACTATCACTCACCACCATTGGTATGAGTATTGGTGCGTGTTAGTGTTATACCAGCCCAATGCAAGTCACTACTAAGTCACATTTACTTAGGGTTGAATACGTCCATTCCTCGCTTCTCGCGATCCTTTCCGGTACCTTTCCCCCTAGAGTCACTGTCTCCTTCTCGGCTACATAGACTAAAATCTTTAACCCTATTGGTCATCCACATATAATAAACGGGAAGCTCCTATGTTCCCTCATGCTTCTCGCCTTCTTGGGCGCCCACGAGCCCAAGCTTACTATATGCATCCCTACTAATGAATGGTCCCCACAATGTGATTGTGTCCACTCACGGGTTGGTTACTGGTCTTGAGCACCCACCAATCCCCATTGCTGCCACAAGTCACTTAACCTCAATACCCCATCCAATAGGGTCAAATATAACAGGGTTTCCTAGCCAAACACAGCTAGACATACCATAAGTATGTCAACCAAGAATCAGGGAAAGTGCCAAGGGGCACCATAGGAAAGCATCTCATACCACCTCCACTGGTGTCTCGAGTCAGAAACGCCAAAAGGGCATTCCCCATTCCCCAATCACAACTTAGGCAAACACATCACATTATGATTCAATAAATATCACAACAAAGTCCAAGTCACAATCCCATCATTCATATTCAATACAAGCATTTAATTCACATCATGAAAAGTATACTGTAATTACAAAAGCAAAACAATATATAAAAGAATCTAAGTTAGTAGCTATCATGTGCAAACAAGATCTAACAACATATAGAATGCAATTATGTCAATTGTGAGTGAACGTACTCACCTTGTGTTCGATTCGTAATCTTCGAGAAAGAGATCAAAGGGCAAATCCAAAATCGCAAATACAACCCTAAACAAACATGTAGAGAGTATAAGGAACAAACCCTAATGATCGGAGATGAAACGAAGGCAAAACAGACAAAACTGTTGTCTGGGCACCCTTTGGTCAATTGGCCTTGGTCGGTTGGATCAACCAAAGTGATAGACCAAAGCTACTGTGTACGAACAGTAACTTCCAACTTTGGCCGGAAACTCATCGAATGACATCGGAACACTCTGAAATCAACAGGAAAAATTCTAATATTGAGACTATCTATGATGATCTAAACATCAAACAAGGCCATTAGAATAGGAATCTAGTAAATCACCTAATAGGTTTGATCCGCGGATTCTCATGGAAAGACGAATGGGGATTCATTCTAAAGATAAAAAATAGTAGATCATGCATAGAAAACAACCTAGGAATAGATCTAACATAGATTAGAATTAAATAACTATAGTAAGAATAAATCATAGTCTCATGCTAGATCAAAACATTGAAATCAGACCATATTGTCTACGGAGAGAATAGAGTGAATGGGAATTCACTCTAAGACTATGATGATTTGAGATTAGGTCATTACAGTAGTGTAAGACCTTCCTCACAATCAACACAAAGAATAAAAACAGAAGAGATAGTAGATCAATTGAGAATAGAATCGAATACTAACCTTGTAGAAGAAGATTCAATGGATGAACTTTGCTTTGGATGCTTGGAATCGGCTTGAGGAGGAAACTCTAGGGTTCTTCTCACGTTCCCTAGAGGCAAAGAGGCAGAGTGGTACAAATTAGATCGAGGTTTAAATATATAGGACTTCCAAAACCTAAAGTTCCCCAAAATAGATAATTCAGCCCTGAGGGAAGCTTTGATCGGTTGCCTTGGTAAATTGGATCGACCAAGGTAGGGCCTTAGGTCAAAACTGCTGAATTCGGTTCCCAAAAGCCAAACTCACCACTTAGGTCCTCTACCAATTTAAGAAAGGGATTTACCTGACTTTATAGGACCTTCCAAAGGTGTAAACACTGTATTCTTGGTCCGCCTTTCCAGTCAAACCTCATTCAAGTCACTCTTCTTCCACGCACTTGGGGTATTCATGCTAGGATCTTCATTATCTACCTCCAAGGGTTCTAGATCAGACCTAAAGGGTTCAAATTAGGATGGCCCACAGCTATCTTCTTCCTTGACTTCGAGTCTTCGGATCTACACTATGGATTTTTGGATTAGGGTTTTTTGCGGGATTTCACACTTAGCCATGCAAAAGCCATCTTCTCATCATGATACAATTATAAGACAATAGCCTGCACAAATTCAGGCATCACTTTGGGCTGGCACCCAAACAACCACACGAGAGTTACCTTGGGACCTCCTCGTGGATATTGGCCTTTGATTTGGAAAGTCCCTTGGCAACCTAATGAATGGTATGCCGGTGTTATCTTGTGGCCCCTCATTAATTTCTCATTGCTTTGAGAGACCACAGCAAACCTGAAGCAGTGAAGCTCATCACATCAATCACATCACAATCCAAAACACATCTCATAATAAATACAAAATCTGTCATCCATACCACGTGTTGCCCTAAACCATGATCCTTGTTGGTAGGGTTGTGGCATGTCATTTGGTCGTGCATTCTAATATGATGCCATGTATGTGACATGTTTAAAATGTAAGAATGCACATGCCTATTCCCATATGCATATCATGGTTATGTTCTTTCATACTCAAACTCATCATGTCTCAGTCCACATATGCTGCTCATATCCATTTCCATGTCCATTCTCATACCTCATTTTTGAAAATAAACTCAAAATGCTGATTCTATAATCAAGTGAATGAATAGCCATGTGCAATACTAAGATCATACTTACAATTCCATGTTAATCATCATGATCTTACTCAATGCATTCTGCCTAAAAAACAAAAAAGGATCTTACTGAATGCTTGCATATGACAATGTAGGTCATGATGTCATAAGTACAATGGCATAACAAAAAATGAAAGTGCAATCCTAGATTCTAGCACACAGCCCCTCACCTTAGTTCTGAAGTGAATTTGCTTGATTTGGCATGTGAGCTTCCATGAGACCTTCCCAACCTAGTGTCTCAGCTCCAAACATGATACATAAGTGTTAGTAGATGTGTTAGATCTTTCACCTCTGGCCCACATTGCAATTTCCCATGATAGTTGCAGCTGGTTGATTGATTGGAGAGCCAATCGATCATCTCACATTGCAACTTCTCATGAAAGCAACTACCGGCTTTTGATCCATTATTTCCAACGGCGTACCCCATGATCCCATTAGCTTTGTTTGTAGTTTCTAAACATGTTTAGTTTACTATTTGGATACAATCCACAAGCATGCACGACTAAAATGCTTTCTTACGACTTACATCCTAAACATGAATTTAAGCTCCACTCTATCAATACTACAGTATTTGGATATCATCGCATTCCTTGTAGAATTGATTATATATAAAAAGTACTTTGGATACTTCATAATTTTGAAGTGAAGCTCCCAAACATAATCGTGGCTCTCTTCTTTTCTTCTTTTTCCATCTACACTCTGAAATTTGCATTTAATGGAGGTCACCCACTCTCTCTTTATTTGAGATGAAGGTGTCCAAACATTTTCAGACTGATGGTATTTTGACTTCTTGCTACCTAGTTAATAATAGCCATCTTCTGTTCTACAGTGTGGCTTTCCATATTCTTTGTTATTTCTTTCATTACTCTTGATTGCTTACTCCCTTTGGTCATCGTCTTAGGTGGTAGTCTAAGTTAAAACCTTGTGTTCTTAAATATCTATTTGTTGGAAGCTCTCGTACTCAAAAGGGGTATCATTGTAATTCTTTTGACTTGCATGAATATTTTATTACTGCTAATGTGTCTTTCTTAAAATCTACTCCTTATTCTATTGACCTATTAACTTAATTGAGATTACTCTCTTAGTCAAAAAGTGTTCCTAAGGGTTTGACTCCGCCACCACAACCCATCACCTATGTTTGCCATCCACTACTAGCTGCTGCGTCCCTGCCCCCACAGTCTCTACCTCATTGCCATCTTCATTTGTGAAGCCTGAGATTTTTTACCCTTTCATCTTCAAACCAATTGCCCTACATAAGGTACTCATGACACCTATGGTTTTCTCCTCTTGTCCTACAACCTCTTTGTCCATCATTGAGAGCTATCCACTTCCTAAGACTATTTTGGAAGCTTTATCTATTCTTGGGTGGATTGCTGCCATGACTGAAGAGCCAATGGCCTCAAAATAAAATCAAGCATGGGATCTTGTGCCTTCACCCTTGAGGAAGACTACGATTAGTTGTCAGTGGGTCTTTGCCAATAATATTAATTAGGATGGTTCTCTAGCTTGGTTGAAGGCTTGGCTTATTGCTAAGATTATGCTTAGGTTTATGGAAGTGAATACTTGGATACAGTCTCACCCATGACCAAGCTTACTTCTATTTTAATATTAATTTCTCTTGATTTTATCAAGCATTGCTCCTTATATCAGTTATGTGAAGAACAAGGCCTCCATGAGTTTCTTAGCACGTACACACACTCGCCTCGCAAAGGAGATACCAAAGAATGTGATGCACTTGTGTCAAAAAAAGTGTATGTTGGAATAGAAGCAATAGAGACCACAACCATCCCCACCATCTGACTAGCCTCAAACTCAGTCTCTGTCGTGTTGTATACTCCTCTCGTCTGTGGGGCTTGGGTGGGTCTAGGAGCTATAGTTGTGTTGGTATGGAAGGTTGGGGTGGCTGTTCTAGGCATGCTTTGAGATGTGCCCAGGTTGTTCACATGTAAAACACTTGAGATCACCGAGGCAGTTGAGTTAGATGGGGCTTCTGGACAGGGGTTAGCATAAATTGGTCACTGCACTAATACAAACCCTCTTGGTCGAGGCTGGGAGGCTGCCACCCCCAACTCCTACTGTGAGGGGTTGCAGTGGAGTGGGTGCATATAGAGGATGTCAATTGAACTTACAGATCCTTTGATTCACGAATGACATACTCCTCTTGTTTACTGCCTATTGAACTTTGTAGTTCTCTCTACTTCCTTGATGCTCTTGGTAACCTAATGTGTGCACGGCCTTGGACATGCCAATTAATTAGGCCCTAATGGATGGCCTGATTCCCTTCAAGAATTTTTTGGCTTAGCTTTGTCTAACTTCAGGTGCTTTGGGGTAAAGAAAAACAACTCTCAGATTGTTGTGAATACTCTAGCATTGAAATAGACCCCTACTGGAAGGCCATGAATTCACTCTCCTTCACCTTCCTCATTGCATCTATGAAATAATTCTTATTGAAAGCTTCCATAAGGTGTTCCGAGGTCACCACCGGGTGTAGAGCTGCTAGAATGGGTTCAATGGCATTCCATCAAGTGTCGGCCTTGTGCTGCATCCTCTATGGGCATCCTTGCAGCATCCTAGATATTTAAATGCCTTCTTTAATTCTCGAATCCATCTGATGCACTAGAGTGGATCCTTAGTGATGCTTGTCAACATAGGGACTTGCATCCTGAAAAGCTTCCATTAGCTTAGCATGAGGTCCATCATCTTGTCTCACTAGGAAGAACCTCCCCTATTGAAGTGCTATGGTGGGGGTGGGGTAGGGGTGGCATGGCTTGCAACCCAGGTGTCCATGAATTGTTACTATAGGCTTTGCATGCCCGAGAATAGAAGTGATCAAGTATGCTTATTGTTGTTGTATTAGTTGCTCAGTATGCTGGCCACATCCTAAGCTGAAAGGATTGGTGAAGGACTAGGAATAGGAGCCTCAATTTGAGTCTCCAGAGGCTTTTGCCGACTTGGTGTGTCCACCCCTGTCTCCTGGGAAGCCTCGCTACAGGTTTGAGCAGCTCTATGAGGTCAGTGTCTATGCCTCACCATTTCAAATTACCTGAAATGAAACCCACAATCAACAATGTAGTTAGTCCACAAGTAACAACCCACAACGGATATAAACCTCGCTACAGGCATGCTTGGGGAGCGTTTGTTCGCGATTCTGGATGTCGAATTCACGAGTGTTGGACCTAGTTGTGGTAAAAAAATGTTTTAAATCTCTTCCCAAGAGCTAAAACTTAATTCAGTGCCAGTAGAACTCTTGGCAGTCTTTTCTAGCACAGTTTCTGCCACCCTGGTAAACAGTTAACTATTTTACTCACGATCTTGAGAGATTCTTTGTCAATCCCCCCTCCAAGTGTCTTCCATGTGTGACAACTCAATATAATGGTCATTCTGAACCCACTGGGGACTCAATCCTTATGAATAAGAAGTCAGGAATTTGAATCTTCTTGTGGCTCTTCTTTGATATACATAAGCTCTTCTTTGAGGATTAGTCGAGATACTTGTAAGCTGGATTAGAGACCTCAGTTAATGAAAAGGAGAGAAGCTGATGCAGAGTTATTAATATATCCTACCCAATGGTCCTAATCAGATGCTATAGCCGCTCACTGGATGGATTTTCATCATACTTAGCTAAAAAAGGTCGCTCCCCCATTTAAGAACTTCCCTCATCCATATTTCAAGACTAGAACCCGTGATCGACCAAACGTTCAACAAGTGAACACCTAATTAACTTGTCAAGGATTACTATTTTGGGCAAATATCTATAAAATTCCGCCTCAGCTTCTGTGAGTGCTTTTGTGGTAGTATATCATATCTTCCCAACTAGTTCATGTAACCGAAAACCTCACTCTTGGGCTACATTTTTCTGATCAACATCGATAATATTGATCCTCAATTTAGCTTTGCAAAAGTTCCTATTTCAGACCCACCCAATAAAAGGTTGCATCCATCTTTTGATCCACAAGACAAAAGGCCTAGAATGCTCAATTTTCATGCCTTCGTATTAAGGTGATCTGATAGTAACTCTAAACTGCCATTCTTATTAGTGTTTCTACTTGGTTGGAAATATAAAGCTATCTAGTAGATGGACGAACAAAAAGAGACAAGAATAAATTCATATAAAAATGATTTTTCGAACATGCTCTAGTAAACCTTTAGGCAAAGTTTTCATGCCACAACCTGCATTAACTGCAGTCACTCTTTACCACCACCACTTGATGGAGTTGATCTGGAATACCTAAAACACATCACAGACCAATTGAATCAACTCATGAAGTTCTTCTGGGTTGTATAGTTTAATGAAATTCCAGGCAATTCGAACCAAGTCCAGATTTTTAACAGTAATTACACTCAGCAACCTAAACTGATGCAACCTAATGCCACTTCAGTTAACAAGGAGAAAAAAGACCAGAGAAATAAAAAGTTTTGGGGGGGGGGGGGGGGGGGAACCCAAGAAGAGGAGACATATGAAACTTGTTCTCAGAGAAAAGCTTCATTTCTGAATATACAATAGTAGCCTTGGGTTAAACCAAGCAGTACCATGTAGGAAACTATCAGGAAGTGAAATCTGACCATAATTCCATGAGATGAACTCATAGTACTTTAAGAAGCTGCACTTCAAACACCAAAGGCTCATTTGCATGAGAAAGAAGACTACGTCGAGGGCCAAACTGCGAACAGAAATCAAAATACATAAGAGATTAATCTATAAAAATACTGTTTCCTCAAATTTAGCTTTAGTTGCTATTGGTGCTCAGTTGGAAAAGTTGGAAATTGGAAAAACTAGCAGTCTATTGAGGACACATTAATCAATTGCAAAAATCACAACAAATAAAGCAAACCTCATCAGGGATTGGTTTCAAGTTTTCATTTACGTATCCAACAGAAGGAGGTATCAATGCTCTCCTCTTCCCTGAAAAATAAGGCACTCTATGAGTTTCAGTAATCTTATATAAACAAAGGTGTAAGACTCTCTCTTTTCAAGTAATTCTGCATGGATGACAGGAAGCAAAATTAGACAGGGATCTTACGCAGAGTGAAGTCACCACCTTCGCTGATGAAGAAAGTGAAGCAAAAGGAGAGCTAAATGATATGCACACAAAGGGGGAGGGGCTATCCAAACTTGCATGAACTGATGACAAATAAAAGCATTACTTCATCTTTAAAGGGAGGGGGGGGGGGGGGGGAAGGAGGATGACTGAGTATGCAGACTTTAGAGGTGGCTCACTGATAAATCACCATGGACTTGAACCAAAAGGACTAAAACTTGGATGTTCAGCACTATCCACAAATAAAAAGAATCATATAAAGATATATACTTGTCATCTTAAAGTTTTTGAGGATGGTGACTGTCTTTCACAAGAATGAAATCCTGATAGTGAAATCCGTGGTAAATCACATCCTTGGATGGAAAACAGAACAACCAAAATGCTTCTAAAAGATGATTGAAGGTACTATGGATAACCTCAATGTCACCATAAGTGAAACTGATCCATGGAAAAAGTTCCAGACGAAGTGTTAATGATGAGATAAGAGCAATTGAGGTACACAATGGTTCCTGTCCGATGCACAAATTCCCAGTGGAGATTATCATCCATCAATTTCTAAATGTCAAGCAGGATAACATATCTAATTGCCTCCCATTTTGCCAAGTAACATAGACTGAGTTCCAACAAAATATTGCACCAATTTTATTAAGTACCTTTCCCTAGAAATGTCAAATACGGAATAAAAATCTTCTAGTCTCAAACCACAGGACTAATTGCTTGCTTTGAAATTTCAAAATCACAGAAAGTGGCAACCAAGTAATAGATTTAAATTTAAGGGGGGATCCTAAGTATAAATCATCATTCACAGACCAAGACCTGGACAGTAACACTCTTACCTGAAAGGCAATGGTGGAAAGGTCAAGGAAGAAAGAATCTGAAGTTCAGTTTCTGAATTGTAAAGATCCAGTTGCACCAATTTAAGATGGATCATAGATAAAACATCATATGGTTGGGCCATGAGAACTGGTAAGGCAGTTAATCAGGGCCAGGTCCCTGTACTCTCACACAGGTATGGTTCTGGACGTGAAGATTGAGGAAGCACAGGATATGGGGGACTGCTTGTGGTTTTGATGGGGAAAGAGGGGGGGGGGGGTGGATAAGAAGCTTGCTTTGTGAACATGAGACAACTAAAATCACAGACAGGCCAAGGAATTGTTATCAGTCGGTCTGAAATCGTGGTTGTGAAAAGTATTTTGTTCCTTTGTTACCTTTACCATATTTTGGCCAAAAAAAAACCTTTAACATACTATTTTTTTATCTATTTTTTGAAGGATCAATTACAGGAAAATTCATCATATATTTTCAAGGGGAAGGAGAAATAGAAGTGAATCATGGTCAAGGAGAGGCCAGTAGCTTCATATTGTAGGACCTTCAAGAATAAGACAAGGTTTCAGTAATTTGCCTGTTAACATACTCTTTAACAATTAATCAACACAATTGACAAGGAAACGAGATGAGAGAGAGAGCTACCTCCAACCTTCATGCCTACTAAGACTTCCTTCAAGCCTTGTATGATCTGTCAAAAGAAATGCCATATAAGATGATTACAACTATAAAGGCCCAAAGGACCATGCACCTCAGCTTCCAAACTGAGGTTCTAGATTTGAGTCACATTTTCTCAATTATTTTTATAAGAATTCAGGACCCTTTAACCAGCGTAAGGACCAGAAAGGAGAAGGAATTAGAGAAAAAGGAAAGAAGAAGAGAAAATTGTCTCCCTGAGATTCTGGATTAGAATCCTAGAATTGTGGCCCATTTTTATATAAATAGATTACATAGATCTTGACAGATTATTCTGTCCACTTTCCTAAAAATTGAAAGACTGAAAAATATTAACTTCTATAGCTCACTGCAAATCAGATCTAAATCTAAGTTTCCTAAACTAATTAGATAGGAATTCTGGAAATAAATAAGTGCCAAATCTAACTTGGGGCATGCAGCTTGACACCCGAGTAACAAAAGTTAAAAGGGTAAAACCCAATGCCATTTAATACTCTTGCTCAAGCTGGAGTATACATATCGAAGGTTAAAGCTTAGAATAACAAGAACATATATAAAAATCTTAATCAATATTGAGAACAAGTAGCAATAGCAGATGCTGATAAATGCCAAGAAAACTTCATCTAGGAGATAGTACCAACTTAAATAATCTTCATGCCAAACAAACCATCAACAATGAGAACAATAGGTGGTAGTGAATATGAATCAACACGAGCAAGCAGCAACAATAATGTTAAAGACATTATCCAAATAATGTCACTAGTAGTAAGTAGCAATTGTCTCAAACGTGTTGCATATCCAGTTGCTACATCACAATAGACAAGTAGTAGGTGGGAATATTCACAAAGAGAAGATAAAAGTGCAGCTCCAATGTCCACACAAGTAGATAAAAAGTGAAGCTCCAACTCCATGCAACAAAACCAGCATCCTCTATTGAGGTGCAGCTGCAGGAAAGAAAGAAAAATAAGAGAGCCAAAAGTGAGAAGAAGAGAAGAAGAAGAGGGGGCAAAAACAATTCTGTTGTAGCATCGTTTCTGCCCTCAAGAGCCTTTACTTATAGTGAAGTTTACAGCCTTAAGAACAGACCAAAAATTGACAGAAAAATCCATCCTACTAATTTTGTTGCATTCCAAAAATAAAAATCAACTTTCTGAAGTCCTAAATCTGTCCCCAAAAAGGAAAGATAATATGAAACTAAATCAACTAGAAAATTAGTAACTTTCTATTCTAATTTTGTAGAGCACCCAAACTTTCTAATTTTGTAACAGCTTGCTCTCCAAGACTCCTACACAACACTTTCTAATTCTATAATAGCTTTCTCTCCAAGATTCCAAGACTTCACCTTTCTTTTTCTATCACACAGCTATTGCAACATAGTCCACACATACGCTCTTCACAAGAAGGCAAGTCGTAGGTAGTAGGTAGTTCTACTAAACCAAAGGCAGAAACAAAGCCTCAAACAATGGTCTCTTTAAGTCAAATATATGTTACTATAAACCAAGTATGAAGGTCAAAGATATTATGGGTTGCTGCGGACCAAGTAGGTAGGTAAAGGGCAGTTTGGTTACTGTGGACCAAATAGGTAGGTAAAAGGTAGCTTGGGCTATGGACTAAGTAGCTAGGTAAATGGTAATATGGGTTACTGTTGACCAAGTAGCTAGGTAAAAGGCAGTTTGGGTTACTGCAGACAAATTAGATATATATTGTTGCTGTAGAATACCACCTTCAAATACAAGTCGTGAGCAGACAGAGAATAGATCTTCAATCTCCCCCTATAGCATTACATGTGGCCAATTAATAATCAAAACTCAAAACCTGATATATCTTTAGTCACCCCAACACAATGACAAAAGAAATCCCAAATCGACGTGATTAGTGGTCCATCAAGGTAAGATAATGACAACTTAGTAGTTAACTTGATCAAGAAACAATTCAACCTCATAAAAGCAATTCAGAATTAAGTACATAAACCAAAATAGAGTGTAGAAGATACTTGGTAATCCAGCTAGCAGTTCTTAGCTAACTGGAGGATCAGAACTGTCTTTAAGGTGATCTACAGCACCTTAGATTATCACAAAAAGAAAAAAAGGGAGCATTTGAACTTGTAGAATATCAGCAGTGGACTTTGATTCAGCCATAGAATATAACTCAATCAGTGACTGTATCGGCAATATAACTGAGAACAAAAGGCTATACCAACGATGCATCTTTAAGTAAAAGAGGTAGTACTCGTGCATATTTAAGACAACAATATATCGTAAACCCAAGACAGTATCAGTAGATTATGTCAAACACAGGGCTGTTGTAGCAGTATCTTTCAAAACCAGAGGCATACAAGAGGCAAAACAGTAAAACAAAAGCATGGTACTCAATGGCAGTAGCAGCAAAGAATCACAAAAGAATTCCTATCACCAAAAACTTCAACCAAAAGAATGTAGTAAATCGGGCTATAGGCAAGGAAAAATAACACCAAAAGCAGAACAATAAACTCAGCAAAGTAGAGAGTACAGGGTTACTTGCAGATGGGTCATTGAGACATCAAAAAGCAGAGCATCCATAGGTCTGGTTTGAAGAGGCACCAGTCATTAATCAGGTCTTCTAAATGTTCCAGAACTTGGATCTAGTGTTCCATTAATTGTGTAAGAACAATCCTCAAAGGAAAAACAACATCAGTTGGTGGGAAGCATGTAATCAACAGGTACCTCAGATGGCAGAAACAGAGTACAAGCAGTGGCCAGTGTATTGCAGTTGAAAAAAGACATCCCAGAGAGCCACGATAGGGAACTAGAAATCACAGTAGATCTCAAACCGAAATAGATGACTTGTGCTGAATCTGGGGCTGTAGCAGATCTCTAACTGAAGCAAATAATGGCAAAACCAATGCCATATCCTCTGGGTCTTCTGTATCAGTAGTAGCTTGTAGGTTGGTAAAGAATCCTTTGTAAGTCATTGAAGAAGGATCTAATACATAGGTAAAACAGCAGTGGGTGGCTGCACACCAGGTAGGGAGATAGAAAGCGAAAAATGAAGCAAAGGTGTGAGAATAGGGTTTTCCTCAGCTGATTAACCAGGTTCCAATACCATGTAAGAACTTAGGCCAACCCAAGGACTGAGAAAGGAGAAGGAATTGGAGAAGAATAAAAGAAGGGAAGATTGAACCAGCTTGGGAAGAAGCTCCCTGAGGTTCTGGACTAGAATCCTTGAACTACAGGCCCTTTATCTATATAAATAGATTACATAGATCTGGACAGAATATTCCTGTACACTTTCCAAAAAACAGAAAGACTGAAAAGTAGTAACTTCTATACCTCACTTCAAATCAAATCTAAATCTAACTTTTTAAAACCAATTACATAGGAAATATGGAAATAAATCAGTGCCAAATCTAATCTCCAAGACCTAGTTTGGCATCCAAGTAACTAAAAATAAAAGGGTGAGAACCAATGTTGTTAGCAATTTGCCTTGTCCCTCAATAGAAAGAAGACTCAATACCTGACACAGGAAGGAATAATTTTCCCACCTTAGAGGGCAGAAAATTTCTATCAGGATTCTGAATTACCTTGGAGGAGGAAGGTATATGCGACATGATCGATGTCCAAAGAATATTACATTACTAATTACAAGTATGCATTAATTTCTGTTGATGTTGAATTCCAACCTGCTTCCAATTCCCCATAAAGAAAAGGGAGAGAACAAATGAAAAGTTCATGCTATGAAATATGCAACAGTATGGCGGGGACTAGCCTGTCTACTGTCCAACATAAGTATCACAGGTTTGCTTTCTCCACTGAATGAATCCAAAGTGCTACAATAAAATAAAATAAAATTAGAGCTGAAGATGGCATCCTTTATTTGAAAATTCAAATAGACACCAAAAAAATTTGGGAAAATTTTAGTCACCCCAAGATATATATGATGAAAGCATAGATACCCCAAACATATGCCAACATGACATAGAACCCCAAAATACTACCTAAAATTGCACTATAGTACACTCTGTCAGTATATTCCTTTAAGTCATCATTTTTTATTGTATGAATTCCAAAAATACCCTTCACTTCACGAAAGGCCGACATACTAACATGTTTCGTATTGAGTCAGTTTGAACCCCTAGCTTAGCTTTCCCTGTGTTCGCCTCGAGTAAGCTCTCTCTCTCTCTCTCTCTCTTGTAGCAAGTGTGCCCCTGGAATCATATTTTACAGATATCTTATGTAAAATCACCCCCTAAAAGAGACTTCTTTTTTTTTTTGGTAATAAAAAGAGACTTCTTTATGTCATCCTCCTTTTGCATCCTGCTGTTAGTGTCCAAGCTGTTGCCTCTGTTGTCCCTGCGGATCATCTTTTATCCATTGTGCCTGCCTCATGAAAACTCTTGGATTGGAAAATAATAACAAAGATAGTGGCAGCAAAGATGACTACTTTACGTATTGGAATATTGAAGGTGACCTTCCTGCCAGAAAGGGAAACAAGGTACTGCCCTTTTCAGTTTCGATCTGCTTGCTTATTAGCTTGTTAATTGAGCATGCTTTACACTTTACTGCTTGCAGTTTATAAAATTAATGATCCAACAGTGATGGCAATCACTTTTCTTTTCTTTGTAGGCTCAATGTCAAAGTTCAGCTTTACCAGACTCTGCTCAGGTCAGCTCTTGTTCGCCAAGTGCCCCTGAAAATTCTCTCTCCCACCCATCTTGTTCTGGAACCAAAACTGTGTGTTTATGCCTTAGTTATGTAGTTCCCTCAATAAGATAATCCCCTTCTTAATGGGTCCGGCAAGGAATCAATATGATAAGCTGTAGAGGAATCATGTTCTACAGGTATGGTGGGGTTGGTTTCAGTAAGTAGAATTAGTACCTACTGGTTTCTCCTGTGTTCGTGATTTCTTCAGGAAAATGGCTTTAACTAACAGTTTGACAAACAACTTCATTTCTTTTCCTCCTCCTTTGAGGTGATAATGTGTTTCGTATTGATTCTCTCTGTTAGACACTAACAGAATAGGGTTGATTTTACAACAAACCATGGGATCGAAACCCACAAAATAGGGAAGTGTATACTTGTAGTTTTAATTTTAGTAAATAAACATTATTAAGGGTATATTTGTCTTTTTACTTAACAAGTTCACAATTCTAACACAATTGGGGGTGGTTGCCGATTCAACATACTTATGGGGTGTCTGTGCTTTTTATCAATTATTTTGGGGTGTCTCTAAAATTTCCCAAGAATTTAGGAATTAGTAAAGACAATAAACAATGACAGCCTAGTGGAAAGAAATATTAAAAGTGCATTAAGAACCTTTTTCCATGGGGGGCGGGGTGAGGTGGGGTGGGGGAGGGGCTGTTGTGGTTGGTTGAGGACAATCTACCTATGAACAAAGTATCCATTTGAACGGCGGCAAACATAATCAATTTCTACTGTATCTCCTTCATGAGCTTCTTGCCCCTTCCCATCAACAATATCTTGCAACCAAAAGTTCAAAAGTTTAAGTATGATATGTAAAATAGCAGGCTTATATGTCAATATGCCATCAATTACTCGTACATTAAAAGATATACAAAGGCACTCAAAGGATTGTTTTTGGTCCATGAAAAGATCCAAAGAGGCACTAAGGGGTGCCTTCTAGGTTACACAAATATAAATGCTCATCAACAATATACAGTTCGAACACGACCAGCAATCAATGTTCTGGGAGATAAGCTTTCTCCAGATACTGACTATTACATACGTCATGCTTGGTATAATGACCATTGTCAACAGGTCTATTCATCAAGCCTCTTATCTTGCCAATTACTGGATTCCTATAGAAAAGCATTTCTTTGTTGCTTCCCCCAAGGCAAGGTGATTTTTGTCTCAAACTGACCTTTCTTTTTTCACACTTTTGTAAAAACATAAGCCTAGACGAGAGGTGTAGGAAACAATTAAAAGTAATCCAACGGGCAAACATCCTCTGCTGTGTGCACAGCAGTGCATTTAGATGCCAAACAATAGGCTGAAAAAACAAAAAAATTACAAGCCTATCTTGAACTTTTTTAATTTGAAAATCCTGTTTTAAGTTTCAGCCTATTGTTTGGCATCTATGTGCACTGCTGTGCACAGTAGAGAGTTGTGCACAGCAGAGGATTTTTCCCTGTAATCCAACATGCCAAAAAAAAAGGGAAAAGAAAAGAGATTTGAAACAAGAGCAGCGGGTGGTCTCGCTTAAGGATAGTATGTCGAGAAAGAGGCTGTAGAGATGCATATTGTTAACAAGGTTTTAAACATTAAGGAGGCCCTTTGGGAATGCTACCCATGCCACACTGGACATATTGGGCATTAAGAATTAAAAGGGGGGGGGGGGGGAATAAATGAATCATAGGGGGAAAAAAGGTGAAGCTGGAAAAAATATACAACCAACTTCATATGCTAACTTTATGCAGTGTGATAATGGTAGGTTTACCAGAAAATTAATACTGATCCACGGGTACATCAGGCTTAAGGTGACTACCTTATACAACGATCATTACTGACTTCAAGCATTAATAAGGATATATCAGGCTCAAGGTAGTTATCTTATACAACAAAGTCTGTATGCATAATAAATTCATGGGTCCTGACTCCTCATATACTGATGGTTGTGACATTTTGTTTTGTGACAAAACAGAACAGGACTGTCAATTTCCAAATCTCTTCTTGGTGAACCGTTCATAATGTCTTCTACTTCTCCAGTGATTTAGCTTGAAAATGTAATATTGAAGCCCAAAACCATGAGTGGACTTGGCCGCCAGTGGTGAAACCCCCAAAAAATAAAGTTGCCCAAGTTGCAAAAATATCAGCAAGATGGAGAGAGTAAGAGAGATGATGTAGTCCTAAATTGGTACGAGACCAACTAAATGCCAGTAACAAGGATCTACTACATACTGGACAGGTCAGTTAGGTCAAAATAGAGTTTTAGGCCAAAACTAGGGTTAGAGTTAACAAGACGTAGGGTTTGATGGTGGTGTTCTGCCAAGTAGGGAAATCTATCATTGAAGGTTTGGGGTTTCGCAGATGGTGGAATATTGCTGTATTTAAAGTTTCAGCAATTTATGGTTAAGCTTTTAGGTTTCCAGAAAGTGAAGAATGAGAGAATTTAGAGAATATCTTAAAATGAATTAAATTACTAGTTCAAGCCAGAAAATTCTATTCAATTTAGCATGCAAAAACTAAAGCCAGTATGAGAAATAAAACTACTAATCCTATTGCAGAAAAATAGAGCACAGAAAAGAGAAGAAGAGGAGAGGGAGGAAGAACGCTGCAACCATGTGAGTTGAACTCCCCAACATTATTAACCATATGAAGAGGAACTACACAGGGAAAAAGGGGGGGAAATAAAAGAAACAAAAAAGCACTACCGAAAAATGAGCGAAGAGGTACCCAACAGAATCTCGATGTGCGCCTGGCGGTAATTACTGCCATGCTCGATATTGAGATCCTATGGGGATTTCGATACACCCTTCAACACCTACATACAATCCTAATACCCCTAGTTTAGGCCCATAAAGGTTGCTTACTTTATAGAAAACCATTGAACCAAAGGCCACCATGTACGTAACCCAATGTAGAATTAAATCACATTTAAATAAGCCTCTTTTGGTGATGTGACTGCATCAAGAGTCACCAGACTTTCAAAAGGAATTTGGCCAGCCACAGGATTAGAGGTTGATAAAGAAATCATGGAATAGAAATTCCTGAAGATAGAGATGGATATGGATCACATGAGAAAAGACAAGAAGACAAACTCCAAAGATGCGAGAATAACCAAAGATACAGGTAGAGGGGGAGAACACAAGACATGGAAATGGAAAAGATACATGGTGGGAACTGCAGACAATAAAAAAGAAAGGAGGCCAAGGTCACTTCAATGAAGATTTTCCAAGCATACAATACATACCACACCACTTAATTTATCTAAAGAAACAAGTTTGATAAACAAATCTGCTGCCATTTGAGAATCATCAAGCAACAACATGAAAGGAATGGAGTTCTCACCCTGAACTTTCACCCCACTGTCCAGCTTCCAGGTCCTGGATGCTTCAGATACAATGCACCCAATTTTCATAAAGAACCAATCACAAGTATCAAAAGTTATAGACTAAATGTATTCAAAATTTCTTCTATCTAAATGAGAGATTGAAAGAGGAAATAAAATGATAATTCCCACCGCGTTAATTCAGGCTCTATCACATCTAGCTGCGGTGCCGAGAGAGCAGGACGTACACGAAATAGTGTCGTACAGAACCCCATATACTCCAACAGTTTTCTTCTTGACAACTTGCATACTGTTAATGGACCAAGTTTGTCTTGAAACCCCTTAACCCAAGTTTTTCCAGGGTGCCAAATGTCCATATTGCTTTTTCTGTAAAAGAGCTACAAAAATCAGATGACAAGATAAACAAGAATCCCACATGTGCTAGGTTTCAATAAATTTCTATCCCAGGTCTAAAACTTATGTCCCACATTAACTTCTTGACTCAACTTCATCAAGAATGACAAAGATGATAAGCAAACCTGAAAACACTGATATTTTGCAGTTGATACACTGAACTTGAGCTTTGAAAATGCCTTCGGAGGGGAGATGGTACCAGGAACTGATATGAGATAGGCATGTTTATTGTCAAGCAGATTCTTTGGGCCAGGCCGAGTGCTTTGAGTGCGTATACGGGTAACCTGTAGAAAATCAATGATGGTATTCATCATTAGGATAAAACTTGAAAAACGTAATCCCTCTACCCACCATTTGATAGTGTAACAAATCAGAATCCAGTCGACCAACAAAGAGGAAAAAAAGTATTAAAAAATAAATAAAAAATAAAGCAGCCTGCAATAGAATAGAAAATTTCTATTGCAAGCAGCCTCCTTTTTATAAATATAGTTTCCTCAAATAAAAGGTAAGCTGGTTAGGAGTTTACAAGAACACACCTGACTTCTTACTTATCACAAATTACAACTAAAGACATAAATAACAATGGAAACACCCCAAAAAAATAAAATTTACAAGACCAAATACCCCTAGTTTCCAACACTCACCCTCAATGAGCAGCATATAGGACAACCATGCTCTGCTTGTCACAAGAAGTGAGCAGACTATAGCAACTTGGTAAACATATCTGCTAGTTGATTTGAAGAATATGAAAATAGTGTCTCACCCTTTTTCTAAACATCATCTTGAACAAAATGACAGTCCATTTCAATATGCTTGGACCATTCATGATAGACAGGATTCCTAGTAATTTATATGGCTGCCAGGTTATCATGTTTCATTCTCATATGCATCACAACAGAAAAACACATTTTAAGAGACCTACGCAACATCAATTCTTATGATAGTACGAGCCATAGATTTGTACTGACCTAACAATTGTAGTTTGTTTCTTACTTCACCATGTAACACCATATCTTCCAACAAAAGTACAATAAATTGGGTCAAGTGATCATTCTGACTGACCAACCCAGTTAGCATTTTAATAAACAACAAGATCCATATCAATGTAGATGATAAATAAGTCTTTACTAAGGGCACGCTTCAAGTAGTGGACATGAACCACTCCATCCCGATAAGCCTTTGAAAGAGTCTGCATAAACTGACTAAAGAACACACAACAAAGAAATATCTAGTTTGCTAACAGTATGATAGATCAACTTGCCAACAGCCTTCTATACTAATGTACATCTGTAAGAATACCCCAATTATCTACTCCAAACTTGAGGTCCATATGAATGGCCATTGGCATAGAAGCAAACATATGCTACTGTCAGAAAAAAGATCTGTAACATATTCTCTCAAAACTAAATCTACACCTTTATTGCTTCTCATAACTCAATATCGAGAAAATAGTGTAGATAACCTAGAGCCCTGCTTTGAAAATGTTACTGTACATATGTTTTCACTTCTACATTACCTGTCACATTACCACCACATATAATGTTATAGTCAGCATAGACAACTTATACCACCATCTAGTCATTTCAGTGAAATACAAGACAAAAGTGATCAATGTAACACTGTAAAAGAACTGAATAAATAAACTATGGACTCATTTATCCTACTGTTATTAGGACGATGCTATTCGGCAGACTCTCTATGGGCTCTTCTTGGGCTTCTTCATGCAGATATGGGTCTTCAGGCCAACATCAAGACGCCAGCAGCCAGAGATTGAAGAAAGCCCTTCGATATGATCAATATGGCTGGTGCCAGGTAACAAACTAGAATCCCTTGACTAACCAAAAAGAGCAAGAGAGGAAAGAAAAGTGTGGCACAAGCTGTTTGTTAAAAGCAGCATGCAATAGAATATAATATTTCTATCACAGGCAACCTTCTTTTTATAAATAGAAATTTCCTCAATTGAAAAGGTAAGCTGGTTGAGAGTTTGATATTACTGCTGATTTTGTTACTTACTACAAAATAAAACTAAGATATAAAAGATAAAACGTAACCAAAGACACCCCCCCTCCAGCCCTAAAAAAATAAATAGAGAACACTTTGAGACCAAAATACCCCTAGTTTCCGACAAGGTGCGACAATGAAAACTTCGTTACAAAAAATAGTTAACTACATAGTTGCAAGGAGTCATCAAGCCAAAAAGTGTATTTCCAACACCTGATGTACAAACGCCTTGCTGTATGAATTCTAGCTTCTTTTTATTTATTTTTTATTTATTTTAGGCAATGTATAGTTAATGCCTTCTCTAATATGTTGATTGGGTTTGAGCACATCGTTTTGTGAAGTGTGTAGCATGGGTGCAGTTAGAACAGGGAGAAAGAAAAAGGGCAAGAGATGGAAAAGAAGAGAGGAATTACTAAGTGTAGAATTATGGAGAAACACAAAGGTCTGAAAGCTCCAAAACCTTCTCTGCAGCTTATGGCTTGATGTACTGTCAGTAGGATTGAGGGCCAAGGACAGGATATCCCTGCAGAATAGCTTGACTTGGGCTATTTTGGATAGGGTAAGCCACAATTGGTTAGGGTGTGCAGGGATGAAACACTATGATCTTCCTAACAGGGTTTTGGGTGGTCAGATCAAGCCTAAACATAAGGGTTGCATATAATATGAAATAATACAATGATGTTTAGAATTTGAAGCCAATTGATAGGGTAAAAGTTTGTTTCTTAACAAATACAGGATTTTGAGGTAGGTACATAGGGTTATCAAGACCCAAGGTTGGTTGGAAGGGTGACGTTGACCTGAACTTTGGACTGAATCTCGAGTATAGGGAATGTGTGGGTGATATTCCAAATCATGGACGAATCAGATGATTAAGTGGGAGTAGATCAACGGTTGAATGCATGGGTTCTCGGAAAGCAGTGAAATTTCGGGTCTTCTAATGGATGAAGGGCTGCAAGAGGAAATAGAGTGTACAGGTTACTAAGGGGAATATGTGGTTGAAATTGGGCAGAAACTGATGATCAATTTGCAGGTTTAATGGAGTTCCAGGTGAACTTGAAGTTGGATTGATGGGGCTTCTTATATTGCCAAGAAAACCAAAAAAAGGGGACACGGGTAAGAAAAGGGTAGGGATGAGCTGCATCTCCTTAGTTGCTGTTGCAGTCTCCACTGGCAACACCTTGAGTGGCAGATATTCAACTACTCAACTGAAAGCACTGTTAGACCAGGAGTTTGGACTTCAAACACTGAAAACTAACCACCAGCCACTTGGACTTCAAGCGTGAAACACTAAACAATGGAGAAGAAAGGCAGCAAGAACTTACTTAAGAAAAATTTTGATTAATCATGTCTGTTCTTCTATTCCTCCATGCATAAACAGGGGTTTAACAACCTAACTATGAAGTACTTTTCCTATTAGGAATGGAAAAAACAAATTAAACATAACACCTATCCCAAGTGTGGGGGTATTTCCTACTTACAGCCTAAGAAAATACTTAAAGACCCTAATTCTAACTTAATAGGAACCAAAATTGAACCATCCAAACTCTGAAGCATAAAATAAGCCAGTAATAAGAACTAAATTCATGTCCACATAACTACTCCTACATTTAAAGGAACCCATATTACAGATTCAATCTATCAGATTGAAGGCCCATGACCTATATATGTCCTATCTTAGGCTTATTGTAAGGAAAATATCTCCATACTTGGTGGTGGATATGCATCACAGCATCTTCCAGTGGGTCTGGAATGATATGGCAAACTAACACATAAGTCTTTTTCTTTGTTGTGGAGACAATTTTGGACCTGGCAACCAGCACAAATGGAAGACTCCACCACAGGATGATAGCTGAACAGCAATTGACATAGATCCTCTTTCAAATTGAAAAAACTTAAATTACAATAATAACCTTGCCCCACCCCCCCCCCCCCAACCCCACCCCCCAAAAAAATAAAAAATAAAGAAATAACACCACCACCACTTTACATGACAAGCCTAAGCAACCTAGAACAAGGTGTCTACTTCCTGGCCACCACATTGTGTTCCCCTGATGCAGTGATAAACAATCATTACAGCTGAGGTAAACATAGCCATTGAAAATCAGATTCACCCAGTAATCCATATGGCTGGATTTACTACACTTAATAAATCACTTTCTTAGGCTTCCAATTGTATGGGGCTTTATCTACCTTATCTCTTTTAGCAGATCCGGTAACAACTTGCAGCTTAGTAAGAGTTTTAAAAATGAATACATTTGCATATAATGAAAGGATGAAAATTGACTGGTTCCTTAATTTTCGATTTGCTCGGTAAGATGGAGAAACCCTCAAGCTACCAACATTAAGATGCACAGTTTTGAATCATAAAAAGAACAAATTTCACAACTATGTGCTGAAGTTAAGGGATGTTTTCTATCCACCCTTCTCAGGACCATGCTTACGCCCTAAAGCAGGCTCCACATTGGCTTAAAGCATTTTACGGTCCTTTACAGTTACTATATGAATGAACTGGACAATCCCAATGCATGATAAATTTGAAGGTTCAGCAACTAAAGATAGTTCAAAAGATCCAGGAAATAAATTACGTGTGAAACCCATAAAATGTATTGAGTTCAGAGAATTAAGCCAACCTACTCAGAACCCAGGTGATTGGTATAGAGCCTGGCAGGCGACAAAAGAAGATATCTGTCTGGGTTGCTATAAATCACGAAGCATAAAATCCATTTCTAATTTTCAAATAATGCCAGATTAACAGAACTCATGCGTACTTGGAATAAAATCATACCAATGGCATATTGAGATTTGAAAGGAAATCTTCGAAAAGAAACAGTAACAAATAAAGGCTGCAATCGTTATCAAGTTACTCAAGAAAGATGTCACTATACATTCACAAGATCAACGATCTTTGAAAGCTGACCAAATTTCTGCAAGCGACAACGGATAAGCACCAAACCAGAGCAATAGATACAGCTCTTAAAATTGGGAAGCTACAGCTTTTTCAGTCATTGCCATACAAATGCATACAACTTAGCAAGCTGGGTACCCAGAAAAAAGCTTGAGGATCCAAACATCCACACACGTAGTTGATACCTTCCACAAAAACGAGATTGTAGAAACTCTAGGCCCACGAAAAACTATAAGCCAATTAAATTAATATCTCAAATCGAACAGTCAGCAAGTTTCTTTTTTCCTTTGCTCATCTCATTCTTCTGGGGCCTACTTCTTCCATAGAGTCTCAATTATCTTTTTTCTGAACGATTTCTGCTGAGAGCATCCATGTTGTATCCTTTGAAGTTACAATTAATATTTAAATAAATATATCAAGGGATAATTACTATTGCCCCCTTATACTTTGGTTTTATTACTAATCAAACCCCCTTTTTTGTGAAATTACTATTGCCCCCCTCACTTCTAAAGGTGTTAAGTGACTGTTAACATCAAGTATGAAATGTCTATTTTGCCCTTAAAATTAAGAAGTAAAAAATATGGCATTACCCTTATTTATAGAAACTATATTGCATGTCAATTATATCCTTAAAATCTTATATTTTAAAATTAGTTTTGAATTTGGTGGGACCGCATACTTATGATTGTTGAAACTTTCATATTCCACTTAAATTTTTCATAATCACCATGATGGAAATTTTACAAACAAATTAGCATATAAGATCTAATTGATAGAAAATTTGGTAACATACATAATAGTCAGCATATATTATGTGATTTTCAATTTTCAGCTTTGAATTAAATATTATATTTCTTAATATTTTAGTTTCTATTTAATTACATCTTTTCTTTATTTGGTGGTTTCTTTTTAAAAAAGAAAAGTGAAATTAAAGTTAATTTTTTCCTATTAAGGGTAGTATATGAATAACTACCATATAACGATCGTATTATCAAAGGAGTCATCTACTAGTCCAACCTAGAAGAGATCTATCACTCAACGGATCTATCTGTTAAGATCCAACGACTATCCGAAGAAAGCTCAAATACATCCAAAGAAGGAGATTCGAAGGTACACTCTATCACATTCTCCCAGCCGGTACCCTAACTGGCATACCTGAGAGTGTGATCCACAGACCCGAAGATCAAGTATTGAGGAAATCATCCTCCCACATATACAATAACATAATCATAAACAGGAAATAATCAAGGTTTAAAATATTATAAACAAAAGATTAAAGTCAAGAAATTAATAATCAATATAATCAGAGTGCAAAAATATGATACCAAATGTAATCACATCAAAAGAAGTAGAGTGAGGCGGAAACTCACTCCACAAAATACAGTGGAACGCAGAATGTAAGTCTAAAAGAAATAACAACTAAAACAAAGGAACTAAGAGAAATATCTAACATCAGGGTTTTCTATTCTATAGATAACATCTTCAAAATAGTGGACTTCATCAATCCATTTGAGACGTTCCACATATACGTTGTCTTTAATCGTAGTACGCAGCTTGATCAACTGAGGGATCATCAGAGTAATCTTGATTGTTGCCAACACCTTGCTTGTAGTACGCTTCATCGGCTTGCGCTTCATCGTACTGTTCGCCATAGTAATCAATAACTGTAGAATAGTCTAACAAAAAACAATGTACAAAAGGAATGAGTTTCGAAGAAACTCAGTAAGGTAGTTAATCCATAACAACATAAATAACATGAAAGCAAACCATAACAAGATGCAATGCAATATGAAACAAGTAATGTATGTATGCATCTAAACTCTATGTATGCTGGTCTCTATGGCAGACATGCTTTAAGTCATAGCACCGTACTTCTTTGGGTAGGTCAATCACACAACGCCTTTTGGTTATGGGTCCGGCATCCCTCAGGACAAACTATGGTTGGGGGTTAAGTCAACACACTCTCTCACAACCATTGGGCATAAGTATCGGCGCATGTCAGGGTAAAACCTAGCCCAATGCAAGTCATCTACTTAGTTACATCAACTCAGGTCCAGATACTTCCATTCCTCGCCCCTGGCTATCCTTTCCGGTATCCTTTCCACTAGAGTCCTAATAGTCCCTGACTACGGACTCATCAACCCTATAGGTCATCCACATATGGTAAACGAGAAGCTCTCACGTCCTCTCACGGGTTGGTTACCGGTCTTGCGCGCCCGTGAACCCAAGTCTAACCACATGCAACCCTACCGATAAATGGCCTCTTTCGAGTATCCACAATGTGATCCATGTCCTCTCACGGATTGGTTACCAGTCTTGAGCGCCCATGAATCCCCATTGCTACCACGGATCGTTCGATCTCAATACCCTTCCGAATCGGGTCTGATATAACAGGGGTACAACCTAACCAAACACTGCTAGACAGCCCTAGGTATGACAACCAATGATTCGGGAAAGTGTCGATGGGCAACCCCGAAAACATCCCATACTATTTCCGATAATGTCCAAGGACAGAAGTGTCAAAAGGACACCTCCCAATCCCAAACCAAACTTAATCAAACACATTCTCAGATCAGTCATGACATACACAACCAGTAGTTCATCATATAAAAGAGAATGTAAAAGCAAAATCAGATTAAGCAGTAATAAGTAACTCATATAACATAAATAATGAAAAAGATGATATAAACAAGTGCTACTGCTTCTCACAGGAGGAGATCGAATTAAAGTACAACAACAAGTAGGTAATCTCATAGTTTCACAAAGTAGAAACCAAAGAACAAGTAATCTATGTAGTTAAGGAAATAACTGTCCTTACCTTCTAATTCGTAAAGGAACTCAGAGAATCAAGTAAGACCTTGACTAAACCTGAGAAAAGAGTCTTAAACAAGTGTATACTATGAG